>NC_056751.1:495241973-495301973 GCF_019279795.1 Protopterus annectens
GCTTTGTTACAGGAAAGATTACATAAGTCAGCTATCTAACATTGACTGCATAAAGAACAGCATCCAGAAGTTGTTAAAGAATCCTTTATGGGCATCTAGTCTGTAGCACATGTATTGTGGGAAGTTTTACATCTGCAGTCTTGTATTATATATTATAAAGCTGCAGTCTTACACAGAAAGAAACAAATACATGTACATAAAACTGATTCATTGAATTATAATGCCTAATGAGATCCATTAACTCTTTTTGCTGTCAACTGCTTTAAGGCTGGTATTTCAGACAAGTCGCTGCATATGTGTAAATCATATTTAGATACTTAAAGAGTAATTGTTCACAACTTCTGTTACAAAGAAGAAAAGCACAGTTAATGTCCCTGTAGATGTTACCGTAGATGAGTGATACTAGAATCCTCCAGTTCTGCTGGTTATGTTATTATTTTTAATTATGACAACATAGAGGACAGATATTGTTTAAACTACTGATTTGATACTTTCTGAGAATCTGCATGGCAGATGTCTGAGATTATATTTATTTGTACTGCATCGTGCTTGCTGTAGACTTTCTCAATTAGTTGAAACATTTTGAATCAGTGAAGATTTTCTGTCACTTTCCCTCTCAGAGATCATTATAACCAATACACTGGGTACTGTGATATGTTCAGGCCTATACGCTTTTAGGATTGGCATTTTGTACTCACCTACCTTCAGGCTGAAGAGATGCTATAGATCACTGGATACCTCTCCTGTTGCTATCAGTTACAATGGAGATAATGCTCTGAAGTACTGATACATGACCCAAGGCTGATTATATGATATTTTAAGAGAATATCTTGGAGCAGCTCTCAGTTCTATTTTACCTGCTTCACCACAGGTATTACAAAATTCACATTCATTTTCTTTGTAGTTAGCATATGTGAATGACACACAGTTTACAGAATTTAGTTTGCTGGTTTATCCATATTGCCATATGGCAATGTGGATACTCTAGTCTGATAAGACCGGACATTGCACACACATTAGTTTGATGGGTTTACCCATACTGCCATAGGACAGAGTGCAGTGTGCACCCAAGTAACAGTCCTTTAAATTTCTTCAATCTCTTCCATGTCTGACATCTGTTCTTAAAAGGTAAGGAAACAATAAAGCCACTAGCCACATCCATACACCCCCCCCGATCTGCCTTTATGGATTAGGGGAAAAGGTCATCAGTCTATTATTGCCTCACATAGCACAGCAGAAACAGAGGACAGAGGCATGCACTGGAGTGTTGCAGATGGAATGACATCCAAAACTATCATGCTTGCTTCTCACACAAGCAGTGCAAGTTTAATGTATTCATTTATTTACTCTTAGTAAATCTGTTGCCTCTTTCCGCTTGTGACCATCAAGCTGCTATACCCTACTGACCCTTTCATTCTTTCTGAACCCCAGTGAACTAGAACACTAGCAGAGGGAAGCAAGATCTAGGGATTATCTCTGTCATCAAGCATGGGTTAGAAATAATATTTCTGTTTTACATGCTCCTAACAAACCACACCCCCTAGATGGAAAATAAGTGCCTTTTACACTATACCCAGTACAATCTCATACTTCCACACACACCCTCTATTCTGGCTACAGTGCATGCACACTAGATTTTGTGGGCTCATACTCTTCATTGTCCCTAGTTACAAGTTCTGCATCCATGGCCTTTACAAAGTAGAGGTCTTGTGACAGGGTTCCCCAAACACTTTACCTTTGGGATGGACAAGCACCAGCCGCCACTCATTTCCATCCTTACTTATCTATCTCGTCCAGCTTCCATCAGGTCATTAATCAAACCTAGGTCAGTTGTGTCATACTCAAGACCAAAACCTGTATGCCATGGAGCTGACATTATATAGCTAGATTTCTTTGCCCAAGGACTTGCATCTCTTATAAACATTATGGAGACTTACTACAGCAGAGTCACTGTTTGCAAAACAATTTTGTTAATTGATAAGTTTCACTTCTTCAAGATAAATGTATAAAAATGGATATACTGGATTTCTCTTCAAAGAATCAGTACATAGCAAGGATCCTTTGTAAGTGGCTTCCAAATGGAATCCATATATCCCCTTCAGTCAATGAAACAGGTAGCACCAGTGTTCTCATCAGGAACGGCCTTAAGTCATCTGGTGCCCTTGGCAAAAGGGCTCCACGATGCCTCCCACCACTCCACACGGTGCCCCCATCCTAGTCTACCTACACCAAATAAATATTGGAAAAGCTCCCCTACTACAGTGGCACCCTAGGTGGATGCCTAGCTAGCCTATGCCTAAGGCCGGCTATGGTTCTCATAACGAGTCCACAAAGCTGCATTCTATTCACCTTTGAAAGAGAAGCCCACATACAGGAGTAACACCTAATCCCAGTACTCATAACATAAATGCAGTCACTCCCATAAGTCTTTAAACTTTGTTCCTTCTACCATAAAATGCCATTTGCACATAAATACAAAAATATATAAAAACTGAAAAAGTTTCTGTCTTTTGCCATTTAGCTTGGTTAAGATTTTGTATGGTTTCATCTCAGCTATTGCAAATTTAACATTTGTTTGTTCTTTTATTTTAATTTTGTTTTGCATGCTGTCGTATTTGTTTTTTTTTTCTTGTTTCAAAATTCAGACTACAGAAGAGAGAAGATTTATTTTATTTATTTATTTATTATTTATTTTATTTTACATTTGTTGACTGGGCTAGTCTAACTGGATACATATCCTTTTTCAGTAGAGGCCCGGGGAGAAAAACTCCAAACAGTTAGAAAGACATAAAGGTCAGTCAGGGTTACAAGAAGGACAGAGCCAGTGTGATTTAAGATAGATGTTGAGCTTTTGTTTGAAGATAGTACGGGAGGAAAGTGATGTTAGATCACTAGGAAGAAGGTTTCAGTGTCTTCCAGCTGTATTTGAAAAGAGAGAGTCACCCGCCAGGTTTTTGGATTTGCTTATACTAACTAGTAGTTTATTAGAGGAGCGTAAGGTGTTCAGGTTTTTATAGGGAGTGACAAGGGAGGATAGTGTTGGAGTATTATGAGGCTGGTAAATTGAAGTTGGTTAAACATAAGCTGATTCTTGAGTTCCAGCCAACCTAGTTATTGTAGATTCTGACAGTGTTGGGTTCGGAAGGGATTTCCAGTGGCAAATCTGGCAATGTTGTTATAGATTTTGGCAAGTTTTAGAAGATTATTCTTCGACAGGTTAATATAGATAGCAGAAGTATAGAGAAGTGTAGATATTAGGTGGGAGTGGGCAATAGTGGATCTGGCAGGTGGAGTAAGGAAAGGTCTAATCCTGTAGAGGGAACCCATTTTTTTGTTGACTGTTTTTACTGTATTGCTTATTTGTGTATCAAAGGTGATGTGGTTGTCAATAGTAACACCTAAGAGTTTGGTAGTTAAGTCAGGTGTTATGAGTGTGCCATTGTTAGATGTAAGTGTGAAATCTATTTGTGTGGACTTGTGGGTAGGAGTGAAAAGTAGCTTTGTTTTTTTTGGATTCAAGAGGAGGCATCAGTGTAGAGACCATGTTTCTACTTTGCTAAATAATGTTTGTGTTTTTAATTGCAGTTCAGATGAGGAATTGGCTGATCATATTATTGTCGAGTCGTCTGCATATTGTATACAGGTAGCCTGAGGGATTGCTAATTGTAAATTATTGATGAAAACTGAGAAAAGGAGAGGGCCTATAATAGTGCCCTGAGGTACACCTTGTGTAACAGGCAGATGAGAAGATAGGTGATTCTCCCAGAGCACTGCTTGCTGCCTATTGTAGAGGTAGGAACTGAACCATTTTATAGCTTGAGTGTCAAGAGAAAGAGATGTGAGAATATTTAAGAGCAAGTGGTGATTAACCATATCAAAAGGTTTTGAAAGATCGATAAATAGAGCAGAGGTAAGAATATTGCTATTTTTATTTTTGTTGATGGTGTTAGGATAGGAGGGCGGTTGTAGTACTGTGGAATGGCCTAAAGCCATGTTGGCACTCAGCAAGCAGGTTGTTTTTAGTTAGATGGTAGAGAAGTTGATTATGCATGCATTTTTCCATAATTTTTGCTAAGGGGGAAAGTAAGGCTATTGATCGATAGTTAGAGTGTTCATTAGAGCTCCCACCTTTGTGTAGGGGGATAATGTGTGAGATTTTCCAGATTACTGGTATTGTTCCCTCACTAATGGTTCTGTTGATAAGGATGGCTATAGGATAGACTATTGCTTTAGCTGCTTTCTGCAGGTATTCTGCAGGTATTTGGTCAGCTGATGGAGTGCAAGGTTTTAGTTTAAGTAAGAGTTTGCAAATGTATTGTGTTGGGATGGGTTGCATTTGAAATGTAGGGGGAGAGCTAGAATAGGCGGTAGGAAGGGTAGAGCTATCAGGAGATAGTTCAGACAGAACAGAAGATGCACTGGTTTATACTGATATGTAGCAAATAATGCTGTAGGCAATAATGACCTAGACATTATTGTTAGTATTAAAACTAGCCCTTTCTAGATTTCTGATCATTACCCCTCCCCCTCGTTTTTTTTCTTTTAGTTGCTTACTGAATATAGAATTAGTATCACCCATAAGGATATGTGCAGATTTTTTCTGCATTTTAGTTTGTTGGTTCTCCTTCTATCTAATTTCCTGTCTCACTTTTTCTCTCCCTATTTCATCAGAAATTAGTTTCCTCTGATTGCAGGTGATTGCAACTTACATGCTGTTACATATCAGACAATTTCCACTAAGAGTGTCATTCACTTCTTTGATCTTTCTCAGTAAATTAATTTCAAAGTTAACAATAAACGTTGTGCACTAAGTCCTTCATTCTTTGAGAGCTGAGATGTCAAGCATGTCTACTACTGACACTGCTTTTCTGCATCTCTTTTAACTCATTTGGAGGAACTTTTTGTTTTAAACCTTTATAATACTAGCTTGAAAATTCCAGCTGCTTCATCTCAAATAAGTATACAACCGCTAAAAATAAATGCCACAGAAGCTAGTCTGATTAATGTGTACATGTTTCATATTACCCTATGAATAGTTTTCAATATGCTTCATGCAAACAAATGCATGCATGGAAATTTTTATTTATAGTTGGACGACTGCCTTTAAATACCAACTAGTCTAGACCTTTCTTAACCATATGAATATTTATTTAGCCAATACATTACTTTCCTTATTGTGAAAGTTGTGTAACTCACTAGAATAAAAAAGACTTGGAAAAAAGAACTGCCATACTAATATATGAACATCTGCAGCTGTTTGGTGCAGTGGTTTACTGCAAATGTCTCTCAAATACCATACTCTGTTGAATGGACATTATTCTATCAGCACATCTCTAGTTTCTTTGCTGAAGCATGTGTTTTAATTTCAGGCTGTATGGCACTCTTTCAGAGAGCCAGTTTAAAACAGAAGGTTGCATGTTCAAAAATGACAGTGTGCAGCCTGAACAGAACATGAGGTGGTGCATTGTTCCTGTAGTTGAAAATTTGCTTTATCTGCTTTATTTTTTATTTATGTATGGTTATAACTATGAAGACTATTGGTAAATATATTTTCTTGTCAAGCATGCTGTTCATTTTGTAACACTTGGCTTTAGTTTCTGTAGAATTAATCCCTGCTGTTCTTGCTATCTGGATGTAAAGAAATTAGAAAATACAAAGCTAGATGTCTGGCAATGGATATACCATATTATACAATGACTGCCCAGTAATATACAAAAAGGAACATGCTGATTAACCAGTGTGCCCATTGTAAATCCGAGAATATACCAATGGGAAAAGGTCTGACCACCTGGACTTTTTTTCATTAGCATATCCTATAAAATTTTTAGCTTTCCTTCTTTTTTTTTTAAACTACATTTATAGAAATGAACACCTCAAATGAATGTGGGAGATGGCACAGAGAAAAATAAGAGGACAACCAGGAGGTATGTTCTGCAAAACAAAAGAAATGTACCTCCTAATTATCCTTTCATTTTTTCTGTCCCATTTCTAACAAACGTTCAAAGTCTTCCGGTTTCTTTTTTTTTATAATTAATAATAAAATACCTACATTCTGACACATTGGCCATTACGTGCTCATGGTTACCTGCAACATTACATATACACGTCTACCTTCCATGAGAATAGACTGACCTAATAATTTGTAGAATTGTTATATTGATGGTTTCCTGACTCACTAAAATCCCTTGCATATCACCACTACTTGTTTGCCTTTCTTACTTTAGATCATAGGAAAATGTTGGACCATACTTTCTGTGTACTTCTGGCAGCTAGCCATTTCTTTTGTGGTGTAGATTTACAAAGTCCACAGGTAGCCATCGGCTAGGGCAGGCTAGTTCATACACATTGTCTGTTGTGAGTATGAGATTCATGGGTTATCCTTTCTGGTTCAGTACTCTTTGTTAAACATAGATCAGGCAGAGAGGAATGTACAACTTCTGCTCTTCTCAGAGAAATGTATAGTGCACAGGAATGTCCCATGTGATTCATGAAGTTTTTACCATCTATAAAGGTCATTCAAAATCCTGTAGGCAAGTTACCATTTCATTTTTATTATGGATCAATTTGATGAACAATCAATACTAAAGCAAAAAAACAAATAGCAGCTTTAGCACTGTGAAAGATCATATTGGTCATATTAAGATTTTATAACAGTTCTGTATGGCATTACTCCATACTCCCAGTACATGTTGGCACAAGCATTATATCGAGCATCATTTCCCACTTCATATTTAAGATCATGTGTAGCTGTCATCTTGTCTTCAAAGAGTTATTTATACAACAATCTTAACTTTAAAGTTGTCTGAAAGCCTTGCTGAGTTAAACCTGCCTCGTGTGCACCAAGCTATATTCCTTGCTGTAACAATGCATCTAATCTTGATGTTGAAAAATTATCATATAGTTCATCAAATGTTTTAGATCTGTCCCCCTTCATATTCCAGAATACAGTAAGAAATAAGTAACCTCATTTAACCATACTGATCAGTAGATAGAGTCAACTAACTTAACAAGAAGTGTGTCTTGGGAAGGGGGTTAGGAAGTTACCCACCTCGTCCTGTACCTGGTACCTGTTAGGCTGGCTTTTAATCAACATAGGCTTTTAGGTCAATTAGTTTTAGTATTGTATACGTTAAAAAGAAAAAAAAAAAAAAAAGAACAATTATGGCAGGGTTAGCCACTTGGCTGAGAAAACATTGTCATATCAACAGTAGCAATCATTTAAAGCCAACCTGTCCCCATCTGCAAAAATTAAAAAAAAACAGTTTGACAATGTATGGATGTTTAAAAAAGAATAAGTCAATACAACAGAAACATAATGCTTAACCAGTTCAGTGAGGAAACAGAAAGGAGACTATGCTGGCTGTGTGGTACCACAAGGCATAGGTTTTGTGTCCGTTGTCATAAAAAATGGGTTAAAACTTAATTCAGAGGCTATCTGTTTTAGTTTTCATGTTGTGCAAATAGTGTAGTTTAGTTTGTCAAAGTAACAGAGGCCTTGCTTTTGCTGGTGGAGGTGTGGAATTTGAATCCAGGTAGAGACAATGTTTTCTTTTATGGCCATTGCAGGACTAACCCTGATTTTGATTTTTTTATTTGGTTTCTAGGTTTTGGTGGCATGCTTCTCATACTGATGAGGAATTTTCTCTGTTTGTGGTTAAGCTGCCCTTTTAATGGCCTGAGTGTTTGCCTCTGGGGAAGTGTATATGAAAAAGAGGGAGATACACAGATAAACAAACAAACAAGCAGGGAGACATTGGAAGGACTAATTGTTGGGGTTTTAGTGTAGGTAGAAATCCCTCAAATGTCCCTTATGCGGAATGTTCCTTTTTCTCAGTACTAAATGCCCCTGTTTTTTCAATGTTCCACAATGAAATAGCTAGTTGCTCTTC
This sequence comes from Protopterus annectens, assembly GCF_019279795.1. Taxonomy (NCBI): domain Eukaryota; kingdom Metazoa; phylum Chordata; order Ceratodontiformes; family Protopteridae; genus Protopterus; species Protopterus annectens. The sequence goes on from NC_056751.1 coordinate 495,249,863, forward strand.
TCGTTGTGAGAGAAGGGGACCTTTGCATCAATTTGTTACTCATCAATTAGCTTTTTAGTATAAGTAATATATTCTGGCCATCCGTTGACATCTTGGTGTAGTAACAAAAAAAATAAATAAATAAAAGAAAGAAAGAAAGAAGGAGTTAGTAGGTATCAATCAGTTTCTCTTTTATTCCTATTATGAGTTGGAAAGCAGTGAGTAGGGTTACCTTAGATGCTTGTCAATAGAAAGCCATATGCCTGTAATTTTGCTTTAGGCAAGTATGCCTTTATAATGTTTAGTTTTCTTTGTTTTCCAGGTAGACTATCCCCTGGATTCTGCAAGCCTTGCATGGCGTGCAGGATTAGTGCAGGAGCTTTAGCAGGCAATATGTCTGCCTTGCGATCCAGGAATAGCCTTCCTGTATGCAAATCACCCCATTTGTAGGAGAAATCCATAGAAATGAGGTGAATTTGTGATCCAGGAAGCTTGAAACCAGCTATGCAGGACTAGTGTAATCTGCAGAAATGTACTCAGTTAGTAACCGAGTACATTTCTGCAAAATCCAAAACGGAGCCGTGAGAGCTTCAAAAAAAGGCTGCATATCAGTCAGGAAGCATGTCAATGACCAAGTATAAGGCCACTGGCATTGCAAACAGCTTAAAAAATAAAAAAAATCAATTTTTATTTTCTTTTAGCCAATCTCTGCTGTTTAAGAGTAGGACAGCGGCACACAAATGAGATTGAGGGGGAAATAAGAAAATAAACCTAAAATAAGCAGTCTAACTAAAATCACTATTCTGCTATGAAAGTCAATGGCAGGCAGAAGACAACATGGCCAGAGAGTAATGGTTGCTAAGGGGGGAGGCTCAGTGTGAGGCATGTAATGATGCATTAGCAGGCAATCCTACGCAAATGAGGGGAATGATAGTGAATCCCAGTTTTACGCAGCATGCTAGTCAGGTCCCAACAGTGTAAGAGTAGGAATAGCTTGGTGCAAGACTAGGAGTTAACTGACATCATATGGGGGGTGTCAGCCATACTGTAAGTGGATTGGAGCCCTGTGGCTCAGGTTTACTCCAAGCTAAGTACAGCTAAGCAAGGGAGAGTGTCTGAATCTGCCTAGCACTCTTTACATTGCCTAAGTGGGTGTGCATGAAGCGCACCAGGTTTTAAAGGAAAAAAAGAAGTTAAACCAGGAAATAGCAGCACTGTGCACATTTGAGCACTATGTTTGTGTGGCACACCTCCGGGCTTAACCAGGAAGGCAATGGGAAGAGAAAACAGAAGTAGGAAGATAATTAAGGAGAACTAGCATAGCTGGCAGGTGAAATGTATCAGAATCAGCCAGTTACACAGGCAGCAGACCAGCCCAGCCCAGAACACTACTATAAACTATGCAGACACCTTCCCCTCTGTTTTTTCCCACATTCTATACTACCAGTGTATACAAGTGGGGAACTTTTAACAAACAAAACAACAAACTGATAGGGGCTGCAATAGCTATCATACAACAACTTGTGGAAGAAGCTGAGGGTGGTGAGGATGTGAATGCTGTCGATCAACCCACAGTGAGGAGTGGGAGGAGATTCTACAGACCCAGGATACCCTACCAGGGGCTACATGAGCTGGAGATAGTGGAGCACTATAGGGTGGACAGGGACCTCCTACAGCAAATTGTTGAGCTGTGCCAGCCTTGCCTCACACACAGAACTAACAGAGGGGAACCCATCCCAGTGGACACCAAGGTATGTGTAGGCCTAAGAATACTAGCTACAGCTAACTTCCAAAGGCAAACTGCAGATGTGATGGGGATCTTGGGATCTCACAGGCATCAGCATCCAGGGTACTCCACCAGTTCCTGGATGACATGTCAGCACATGCCGGTGAGCACGTATATTTCCCCAACACCCGTGAGGCATTGGCCAGCAATATGCAACTGTTCCAACAAATATCAGAATACCCTGAGGTAGTGGGTGCTATAGACTGCACACACATATGTATCAAATCACCACCCGGTGAGTGGGGTAGGGTCTACATCAACCGCAAGGGCTTCCCATCCATCAACTGCCAGGTCATGTGTGATGCCCAGGGCATAATAATAAATGTGTGTGCTGGCAGCCCTGGAAGCTATCACGATTCCCACATCTGGGATCTGACACCACTGTACCACAGATTTGCCAGTGGGACATCCCTTATGGTCACCTAGTGGGGGATGCTGGATACGCACTGGAGCCGTGGTTGATGACACCCATCAGAAATGCACACCCTAACAAGAACTCCATAATGAGGCACACGCACAGACCAGAATTATAATAGACCATGTGTTTGGGATGCTCAAGTCACTGTTCCTGTGTCTGGACACATCCGGTGGAGCCTTGCAGTACTCACCAGTTACATGTACCCAAATTGTCATCATATGTGCCATGCTACACAATATGATCCTGTGGAAACAGCTGCAGTAGGAACTGCATGGGGTAGGCCCACACAGCCCCCCACCAATGCCAAGGCCTGCACAGGCACAGAGTGACTCAGAGGAGGAACGGCCTGAGCCTGCCCCAGTAGGCAGAAGGAGGCATGCCCAGTATGCCCTGGCCTTGGCAAAGAGGCTATGCATAGCACATACATTGACACAGGAGGGACCCGGGGAAAAACACCTCACTCTGACGCTCACATACAGTAGAAGGAATGCCAAACATGACACTGTCTGTGCTAAACAATGTATAGGGAGTGTACTATGCGCATCTGACATAGGCAGCCCTGCAGCACCATCCTCAATACTGGAACACCCACAAGGTAAGTCACTCAACCTACCAATTGTCAAATGGAGTAGAATGTGTTGTTACCCATATCTATGGTATGGATGTGAGCATGCAAGGGAATTGGGTGGCTGAATGATATACCAGCAGATAGTAGATGCCCATAGTGGCACCATGACATCTGTAACAAATACTGGAGTCACCAGAGTAGCCGGTACTACACAGGGTGACAAAACCCACTGCAGGAAATGTGCTGGGACACATGTGTATCCCTATGACTCACACATGCCAGTCAGGAAGGTTCACATACCCAACAGCAGTCTTAGCCAGCATGACAGTTGTAGACAAACACAAACAGAGGCTAACCACCCCCCAGGCCTACACAAACAGACTACAGCAGGTCAGGCAGTGGGATGTTAGTTCAGAAGGGTAGGAAGTCTGACACTAATATGTAGGTCAACCACAGCTAAGACCTGTAGTACACTGATATGCCTCTAGTCAGCATGATAGGTTAGAATACAGAATGAAATGGAGTACCTGACATACCAGTACAGTCATAGCAAATGTGTACAAGTGCCAGGTGTGCCCCCCCCCATCCTATGTAGACCTGTACAAACAGTCAGGTGTGCCCCCCAGTCATGTGTAGAAATGTAGAAACAGTAAGGTGTGTCCCCCCAATCCTGTGTAGAAATGTAGTAACAGTCATGTGTATCCCTCCACAATCCTATGTAGAAATGTAGTAACAGTCAGGTGTGCCCCCCCACTCCTATGTAGACATGTAGAAACTGTCAAGTGTGTCCCCTTCCTGAATTCAGCATAGAAATGTAGTAACAGTCAGGTGTGGCCCCACCAATCCTGCTTAGAAATGTAGTAACAGTCAACTGTGCCCCCCAATCCTGTGTAGAAATGTAGTAACAGTCAGGTGTGTCCCCCTAGAATCCTATGTAGAAAGGTAGTAACAGTCAGGTGTGCCCCTTCTCCCAAACCAGCGTAGAAATGTAGTAATTGTCAGGTGTGCACCCCCCCAATCCTGTGAAGAAATGTAGAAATAGGCAGGTGTGCCCCCCCAATCCTGTATAGAAATGTAGAAGCAGTCAGGTCTGTCCCCCCACAATCCTATGTAGAAATGTAGGAACAGCCAGGTGTACCCCTTCCCCCAACCCAGCGTAGAAATGTAGTAACAGTCAGGTGTGTCCCCCTTCCACAATCCTGTGTAGGAATGTAGAAATAGTCAGGTGTGCTTCCCCACCCCTAATTAGAAATGTAGTAACAGTCTGGTGTGCCCCCCCAAACCTATTTAGAAATGTAATAATGGTCTGGTGTGCCCCCACACAATCCGATGTACACACATTGTAACAGTCAGGTGTGCCCCTCACAGCCCTATGTAGAAATGTAGTAGCATGTATGTGTAGGTATAATACCAGTGGAGCACAGGTGCACAGAGGTGGCCAAGGTAGCAGGATAGGTTGCAGCATTGTAGCATCTGCACAATATACAGGTATGCGTGTGTTAGGTCGGTGTGTGTTTCATATTGTGTGAGAGTGGTCGGTATGTATGCATGTTTAGGTAAGACCTGGTGGCAATTACCCACTACTGCAGATGACAGGGACAAGTCTTCACAATAGCAGTGCCAAACACAATACCCACCAGTATAACACAAGCTAGCAGTAAACCATTGTAAATGTATGGCGGTAATATGTGTCACCATCTGAAAGACTGACATGGCATGGCTGTTGGGCTAGATATACAAGCAGTACACAGGGGAAATTACCCTACACATACAGTATATATTGTTTCACTGTGAAATGGATACACACTTGGAATACTACATACAGGTATGCATCACATTATCTGGTCCTGTAGTAGGAGATACCGGTGTTGTCTGCCCAAACACTCGCAGATCACAAACGAGGTAGGACTGATGTACTGGGAACCAGCTGATGTACCTGCACATGCAAGCATGACTGTAATGCCCAATGCATATCTGTGTGTCAGATGCAAGTAGTGTCCATAGCACACATGCACCCAGTGCAAACACCACCCACAGGTACCTTTCTGGTTGCACCTCTGCTGTGGGGAATAGGTACAATATGACCCCACCTGTATAATGCAATAGGTTCATAGGTTCATAGGTTCATACTAGGCTATCTGCCCTAGGGCATTTACAAGCCTAGCCAGCGTGTGTTTGGCTTTCACCACCCATTTTAAAATGAATTTTGCTATGCCCTTTTTCGAGGTTAGTATACTGTGCATCTGTCTAACAGTGACACAGAAGTGATACCCGGAGTAAATCTACGATCTCCCATCCACTCATCAAGATTCCTCTTGAAGAGAGTCAATGAGGGACTCTGCCTAACCTGGACTGGGATTTTATTCCAGAATGAAGGGAGCCTCTGGGTTATGAATCTGTCCCTCCAGCATGTCCTATTTAATTCAGTGCTGAGGTTCAAGTCTCTCGAGCGTGTAGCTCAATGGGATTTGGATTTTCTGAGGTGCAGCATGTCCATTAATTCCGGGTTGGACATGGCTTTATACGTCAGGCACAGATCGCCTCTGAGCAGGCGGTATGCCACTGAGTAGAGCTGGAGTTTCTTTAACCGGGCAGCATATGGCATCTGTTTGAGCCCTTTGATCCTCTTGGTGAGGTACTTTTGGGGTCTTTCCAGTTGCTGCAGGTGTCTGGTAAGGTACATCCCAAAAGGGGCATTGTACTCAATTATGGGCCTGATGAGGGATGAGTAAAGAGGCACGATGACCTCTGATCTAGATGTGAATCCCTTCATGAGTAGGTGGGCTATATAAAATGATTTTCTAACCACTTTGGCCACGTGGTTGTCGAATGAGAGATTGCTATCAACTTGGGTCCCCCAGGTCCCTAATTACTTATTCCATACTTAATGGATAAACATCTATGTGGTAATTTGTGGGCACTTTGTTTTTGCCGAAGGGGATGACTATACACTTTTTGGCATTTAGCTTGAGGCCATGGGTCTAGCACCAGTTGTCTGTTTCTATGAGGCCCTTTTGTAGGATGCTTGTGTAGGCTGTAGTGATAGAAAGCAGCATGCAGTGCAGGTGTCCCATGCAGGTGTGTTGCTAGCTGTAGGTATCACTCTGCCAGCATCCACACCACCTGATCAAGAGTGATACAAGGTATTGGCATGAACACCTAGCACACCTACCTTATCACCCCAGGGGAATATACTGTGTGGTGGTCTGAGACTGTAGGACTGACAGAATGCAACAGCTTGCTACATCTGTCCCACATCAACACCTAATGGCCCACAGGCCTCTGTCAAGGGCCTGTGTCTCACATGAACTGCCAATTCATGTTATGTCATGGACACCCAAATAATAACACAACACACTCCACATAAGCCAAATGCAAGGCCATGTGGATAAACCACTGTAACATGTCCACCATGTCCCACTGCATGAACTGTGAACCAACACCAACACACAGCTATGATGGCGTGATAAGCATAGGAAAAGTATCAGAGAATGTATGCATAATGTAAGGAAGAGGATAGATTAATGGGGGGAGGTGGGAGCGAGGGCAGCATTGAATGTGCAAGGTCCGACTCAAAGCTTTGTGCACACACTATCCCTGTCTGTAAACACATAAATGGGTGGCTACATACCTGCTCATACACCAAAATAGGGGTAATGTCCTGACTCATGGCCCCTGCCTCTAGGTAACCTGTGCAAATCTGTACAGCTGTGAGGTATTGCCATAGCAATATAAGGCCATACTGACATGATGATGGATGTACAAGTATGAGATCCTCTGCCAGGACTGTACCAAGGTGCTGTACCGGATACGCAGACCCAGCTGCAAGTGTCTGCAGCTCTCCCACCAGGATGCCATAACCTACCATGAATATGTAGGTGTCTGCCCACAATACCACAAACAGCTGCAGTCACCCTTGTCCCCCAAGACATCATTGTGAGCAGGAATGTCCACCTGACAGTACATGAGGACAGAAAACATCACAATGCGTAACAGTACACATGTCTGAATATCTCTGATAACAGTAGTACCATATAGCTGAAGAAGCACAGACAAAATCCCCTGCACACTTTGTCCCCATATTGTCCCCATATTGCCAAATGATTGATGGATACCCTGCAGAAACAGTTTGCTACCTGTAGGTGCACAACAGAAAGGCCTGTAGGTGCACAAACTAACTGGAATCAATCCACACATGCAATACAGAAGGCCATACTGGGCATGCTCACACACTTAAACAAATGAAGCACATGTCTGAAAACAAGAGTGGACCAGACATATCTGGCAGTTGCAAATGTTAGTGCAGACACTCCTCGATATGCACCACTCATGCTTTGCACTTATAGTGGATAGGAATACAGACATATATCCAAGGACAACACACTATAATAAGCCAAAAGTATAACTACATAGATGTGTGGAAGAGAGTGACTGTGACAAGGAGCCCTCCATTATGAGGTTTTTCCCACCCAGTACACAGCCAAATGGCTACAACCACATGAGGTTCAGATGTCACTCACTGTATATACTAGCCACCGGTATCTGTTAGCATTACAGACTATGTGGTGCAAGTGCTAGCTGTGCAACATGACTGTACAGGGAAGTAGTCATCTTGCAGCTGTATACACGTACCTGTGGAATATAACCCTGCGTGTGCCCGCATGTGGTGTGTCAGCCTCTAGATGAATGGGTTATGGCCCATGCACACTTACTGCCCTCACCATAGCCTTACTATGACAAGGCTGCTGAGGTCATCCACTTTGAAATACACCTTTGGGAAAGTTGTAGTCCAGTCATCTCCATGGCACTTCCTATAACTGCATACTGCTGTAGTGTGATAAACTAGTTAGGTAGGAGTTCACATGCAGACATGGAAAGTGTGTGTGTGTGTGTGTGTGTGTGTGTGTGTGTGTGTGTGTGTGTGTGTGTGTGTGTGTGTGTGTGTGTGTGTGTGTGTGTGTGTGTGTGTGTGTGTGTGTGTGTGTGTGTGTGTGTGTGTGTGTGTGTCTGTCAGTCAGTCTGTATAGAGAGCAATGCTTTTTAGGCTAGTCGCATTCCCTACAATTCACATGCCCTACTTTGGTAAGGCTGCTGATGTCATCCACTGTGAAAGACACCTTTCGGAAAGCTGTAGTCCAATAATATCCATGGAGCATGTTATAACTGTGTACTACTGTAGTGTGATAAACTAGTTAGGTAGGAGATCTAATCCCAGACATGGCAACTGTGCGTGCGTGTGTGTGTGTGTGTGTGTGTGTGTGTGTGTGTGTGTGTGCGTGTGTGTGTGTGTGTGTGTGTGTGTGTGTGTGTCTGTGTAGAGAGCAATGCCTTTTTAGGCTAGTCACACTCCCTACAATTCAGATGCCCTACTTTGGCAAGGCTGCTGTTGTCATCCACCTTGGAATACACCTTTGGGAAAGGTGTAGTCCCTTAATTTCCATGGTGTGTCCTATAACTGTGTCCTATAACTGCGTACTGCTGTAGTGTGATTAGTTAGGTAGGAGTTCTAATCCCAGACATGGCAACTGTGTGTGTGTGTGTGTGTGTGTGTGTGTGTGTGTGTGTGTGTGTGTGTGTGTGTGTGTGTGTGTAGAGAGCAATGCTTTTTAGGCTAGTCACATGCACTACAATTCAAATTCCCTAATTTGGTAAGGCTGCTGATATCATCCACCTTGAAATACACCTTTGGGAAAGGTGTAGCTAGTAATCGCCATGGTGTGTCCTATAACTGCGTACTGCTGTAGTGTGATAAACTAGTTAGGTAGATGTTCTAATCCCAGACTTGGCAACTGTGTGTTTGTGTGTGTCTCTGTCTGTGTAGACAGCAATGCTTTTTAGGCTAGTCACACTCAGTACAATTCAAATGTCCTACTTTGGCAATCCTGCTGATGTCATTCACTGAGAAATACACCTTTTGGGAAAGGGCACTCCAGCAACCCCCATGGTGCATCTTATAAGAGCATCATGCTGTAGTGTGATATAGAACTCTGGTAAAGGTTCTATTCCCACACATGGCAGTTGTGGATGTTTTCTGTGCATCTATGTCTGTGTAGGGAGTAATGCAATTTAGTCTACTCACACTCAGTACAATTCAAATGCCCTCCTTTGGCAATCCCACCAGTGTCATTCACTGTGAAATACACCTTTGGGGAAGTGGCACTCCAGCAATCCCTGTAGTGTGTCCTATAACAGCATCATGCTGTAGTGTGATATAAAACTCTGGTAGGAGTTCTATTTCCACACATGGCAGTTGCGGATGTTTTGTGTATGCCTATGTCTGTGTATGGAGCAATGTATTTTAGGCTAGTCACACTCAGTACAATTCAAATGCCCTACTTTGGCAATCCTGCTGATGTCATTCACTGTGAAATACACCTTTGGGGAAGGGGCACTCCAGCAGTCCCCGTGGTGTGTCCTATAACAGCATCATGCTGTAGTGTGATATCGAACTCTGGTAGGGGTTCTATTCCCACACATGGCAGTTGTGGATGTTTTGTGTGTGCCTATGTCTGTGTAGGGAGCACTGCATTTTAGGCTAGTCACACTCAGTATAATTCAAATGCCCTACTTTGGCAATCCTGCTGATGTCATTCACTGTGAAATACACCTTTGGGAAATGGGTACTCTAGTAATCTCTGTGGTGCCTCCTATAACTGCATACTGCTGTAGTGTAATATACTAGTTAGGTAGGTGTTCTAATCCCAGACATGACAGGTGTGTGTGTGTGTGTGTGTGTGTGTGTGTGTGTGTGTGTGTGTGTGTGTATGGTGTGTGTCTGTGTTTGTCATTCGTATCCTGTGTGGAGGTGGTTGTGAGTGTGTAACAAATGGACTCAATGTGGAGCGGGTTTTGCAAACTTCTTATATGGTGGCCCTAGTATATATCACAATGTCCACCATATAGGGATAACAGATGTGAAATAGCCGAGAGGCTGGGGTGCAAATCCATACCCCTACATGTGGCATCTATGCCAACTGAGCTATGTTAGCAGCCCTTGTATTATAGGTTCATAGGTAGATACTAGGCTATCTGCCTTAGAGCATTTATAAGCATAGCCAGAGTGTATTTGGCTTCCGCCTCGCTATTAGATTAGCCTACTGTGCCTCTGTAAAGTAGGCCACAGAAAGTACGCTTTTAAGATTAGTTTATTGTGCCTCTGTCTAGCAGGGACACAGAAGAGATCCCAGGGGTGAATTTGCGATTTCCCATCCACGCGTCCAGATTTCGCTTGAAAAGGGTCAGCGAGGGGCTATGTCTAACATGAATTGGGATTCTATTCCAGAGTGAGGGGAGCCTATGGGAAATGAAACTGTCCCTCCGGCATGTCCTATTTATTTTTGTGCTGAGGTTTAGGTCCCTGGAGCGTGTAGCTCTAAGGCACTTGGAATTTTTGAGGTGGAGCATGTCCATTAATTCTGGGTTTGACATGGCTTTCTATGTGAGGCATAGATCGCCTCTGAGTAGGCGGTAAGCAACTGAGTAGAGCTGGAGTTTCTTTAGTCGAGCTGCATAGGACATCGGTTTGTAGCCCATGATCCTCTTGGTGAGGTACTTTTGGGGTCTCTCCAGTTGCTGCAGGTGTCAGGTAAGGTACATCCCAAAAGGGATTACCCACGGAATAGTCTCAACCCATGTCTTATACAGACACACACACTTGCCTAGGCAACACCTGCTATGTTGGTAGTACCCTGCATATTGCCTACTGATAGTAACTATGGTGTGATGGCAATGGGCTACAGAGGGCATGGCACCCTGTCCATCAGTTCAATAGACATGTAGGTGCACCTCCCCCATGTTCCCCACTGGACATCTGCAACACCAGTGGTGCCAGCAAATGTGACCCACAAAGGGCATACCATGCCTGAAACGCAAGCCCTGAATGGACAGATTCCACTGACACCAGAGAATACCAGTATCATGCTATCAATGTAGGTGCCTGGACAACCTGCTGTCCATTAACAGTTCCTGCCACATGAGGCCAGGACTGGCACATCTGATGATAACAATCTGTGTACACAACATAGGCCAGATACCCCAGGTACAGTTCCACATGTCACTGTATATGCATGTGGGAGGTGTGCACATCCCAGATACTGTCCATGTCATGGACTAAGGAACACATACATAGCAAGCAATGCACAGCATTGGCCACACGCAGTAGTCACCTGGGTGACTGGATGGTGAATACAATACCCAGCTGTGTGGGTGAATCCCGACACTACACCCCTGAGCCACAATGCAGACCATTGTCATGTGGCCTGATGTCAATGTATACCCATTACCTAGCCTTGTATAGAGGTCTGGCACCGTTGATCACTACACACCTGTGAAGCAATGCACCCATGCATGTTAGTACTGGCACCCGTGTCTGTGTGCGTGTTGTATGATGTGTATGACCACATTCACATGCACTACAACCCCCATTGACATACTGAAGCATGCTGTCTGATGTCAGAGACCTCCATATACCCTTTGCCCATATAACCTCCGTACGACTCCTGTGGTGCATGTGATACCAGCACGGTACTGCCTTGTGGAAATCCCACTAGTGATGAGTTCTATTCCTGTCCCTGCCAACTATGTCAGTGTGTGTGCATCCCTGTGAGAGTGTGGCTGTGTTGACACTGACACCTGTTCATGTGGACAGGCACATGTACTACACCTACCGTGTAGCTACCATATCCCTGTTGCAGATGTCACTCACCATCACATATACATTCTGAGGGCTCCTCAACATGTAACCTATGTGGCACATCCAATAACTGCATGAAAATGTGATAGCACTACATAGTTATCAGGTGCTAGATACCCTGTACTGGTAGGTGTGTAACACAAACATGCTTAGGTTTTACTCTCCCACCCCTTCCTGATTTTTTCTTTGCCTCTGTCTGCCTCTCTCACTCTCTCTGGTGGATGTGGAGACATACACCTGCTTTGTGTATGGAGTAGCATGTGTATTTTAAGTGATGCTCATGATCAGTTGATGGCCTCTGCATGAATTGCAGTTCTCCTCATGCTGATTGCATGTGGAACAACTGTGATAACATTCCCATAGCCAATTGCATGGAAACACAATCCAATATCTAGGAACATCTTGTTGGTGTTGGGCCTTTCATTCACTGTGAGCAGGAACTCGATCTGTTTGGCAAACATCATCTCAGATGGATTGGGAATTTACCTCTAACAACATACACTGTGGAAACAGGCCAACACACAGGAGGGGGGATGTACCTGACTTGACTACAGGCTGTAAGTGCTGCTGTACTGCATTTGGAGTAATGTTGGCTTAACAGGGTGTTTGTGGATATGGCTGTATCTATATATACATATACATATATCTGGGTTTAGGACACATGCTTGACTAGCATATGTCCCAATCACAAAACATCAAACACACATACACGAAAGCGCTTAACATCGAAAAGCGCTTCCGAGTACGTGTAGTTCAAAAACAAAATCTACGTTTCTGCAGGTCGCCCCCCCCCTGCACCCCCCACACCCCCCTACTTTATTTTTCTCACTCCGAAATCACACTACAGTGGGGAAAAGGGAATTTTCCCTTACCCGCACTGTAGTCCGATCTACGAAACAGACACACATACATGGAAATGCTTGTCGATGTTAAGTGCTTTTGTGTATGTGTGTTCAATGTTTTGTGATTCGGACATATGCTAGTCAAGCATGTGGCCAGATCCCATATATCTATATACACATATATCTATATATACATATATGTATATGGGAGTGCTGCAGAATCCTGAAAGCCAAAACTCCTGAAGACCAAACTCCTGAAAGTTAAAAATCCTGAAAACTCAAATAGCTGAAAACTCAGCATCCTGAAAACCACACAGGATGCCAACACGTATTATATTCCAGCACAAGTACATACAGAAACAAATAAAACACAATCCATATTACTCTTCTCCAAGTATAAAAAGGGGGCATGTCCCCTTGCACCCCCCTCATGTGGGGGACTGAGCCCCCCACACACCCTGCTACTTAAAATTATCAACTCCGATATTGCACTTAGTGTACGAGAGTGCAATCTTGGCATTGTTATATTTGAGTAGCAGGGGGTGTGGGGGGATCAGCCCCCCAAATGGGGGGTGCATGGGGGCTTAGACCCCTGCATATAGTTGAATGGTAATATGTTTCTGCATGTACTTGTGCTGGAATATAGTAAGTGTTGGTATCTTGTGTATTTACAGGGTTTTGAGTTTCCAAGATTCAGAGTGTTCAGGAGTTTGGGTTTTCAGGAGTTTGGTCTCAGGAGTTTGGTCTTTATGATGTTGGGCTTTAAGGAGTCTGTAGCACTTTTGTGTGTATATATATATATATATATATATATATATATATATATATATATATATATATAGATATGTACATACAGAGAGATGTACACATGGCCGTATATATATATGTACCACTATACAGATGTGTATACAGACATATGTATGAGTATACATGTGTATGTACATGTAGACATATTTAGACCTATTATATATACAAAAATTTCTTCAAAGCCAACTTCACGCTTCTTAAGACAGAAGTGGCAAACTTCACAACACCCATGCTGATGGACAATAGATATACAACTGCTGAATCTTATACAATTGCACTTTATAAGCACTTACACATGGATCGTGCAATCCCTAACAGAACCAAGATGCTATCCTCCAAAAAAAGGAAGCAAATCTGGTGGTTCCCTGCTATAAACAAACTCTACAACAGAAGAAAGAAACTGTTGCAAAAAAAGTAAAATCCCATGATTGGACGAACTCCGTGGTCAGCCTCAGTAAGAAGCTGAGATCCCTCATAAAATCCTCCAAAGCTAGTTACGAAAATAAAATTGCCACTGATTCTAAAGACAACCACAAAGCATTCTATAGCTATGTCAAGAATCTCAATGGCAACACTCAGATCCGCTCTGAGTTACAGCACAATGGCACTAAATATACAGAACCAACTGATATTGCCAATGTCCTGGCAGATAGGTTCAGTGCCAACTTTACCCCTCTCTCATCTCCTAAAGGGCCCATCTCTATACCAGAAGAATGCAAAGTACCTGTAATCATGGCTGCACAGGTAAAAAACACACTCTCCAAAGCCAAGAACACAGCATCTATGGGACCTGACAACATCCCAGGCTGCGTTCTACATGAGCTAAAGATAGAACTGGCACCCCATCTAAGTACCATGTTCAATCATAGCCTCCCGTCAGGCTTTTTGCCCACTGAATGGCACACAGCAATGGTTATCCCACTCCACAAAGGGGGAGCCACCATGGACCCCGGGAACTACCGCTCCATTAGCCTGATGAGCCTAGTCTGCAAGGCTATGGTGTGTATCATCATGGAACTTATAAACAATGACATTGGTAATCTCCAACCTCTGGACCCTACCAAGTTCAGGTGTGTAAAAGGCAGATCATGTCTCCTAAACCTGACAGACTTCTTTGAAGCGGTCACCAAAGCTGAGATGAGGGTAAGATAGTACACACAGCCTATCTAGATATCATCAAGGCTTTCAAAACCATCCTCCACTCTGGAATTACAGACAAACTCACTAAACTAGGTATAAATCCCTATGTCACAAGATGGGTTGCCAACTGGCTCACTGACCAAACCCACACTGTGAAAGTAGCAGACTCTAAATCCAACTTCAAACCAGTGAAAGTGGAGTACCACAGGGTTCAATCCTAGGTCCTCTCCTGTTTGGTATCTACTTCTCTGAAGTACAGACTAACACAGAAGGTCTTTGGCTAACAAAGTTCACGGATGACTGCAAACTAGGAGCCATAATCAAATCTCCTAATGATGTGAATATCCTACAAAAGGGCCTCACTGAGACAGATGCCTGGTGTCAAAGCCATGGCCTCAAGCTCAATACCAAAAAGTACATTGTCATCCCTTTTGGTAAAAACTCTGTACCCATAAACTACCACATAGGCGGTATTCTACTTAACACCGAAAGTGTGATAAGATACCTTGGGACACAGGTGGGCAGTAGTCTCTCCATTGATAATCACATCACCACAGTAGTCAGGAAGTCCTTCTACGTGGCACACCTCATCAAAAAAGGTTTCTCATCCAGGAAAAAAGAGGTCATTGTTCCCCTCTACTGGTCACTCATTAGACCCATTATAGAGTACAACACCCCTTTTGTTATGTACCTCACAAGACATCTACAACAACTGGAAAGGCCACAGAAATACCTCACAAAGAGGATTACCAGCCTCAAACAGATGCCCTATGTAGACCATCTCAACAAACTCCAGCTTTACTCTGTCACATATCACCTACTCAGAGCCGATCTCTGCCTAACATACAAAGCTATATCAAACCCAGAGCTGTTGGACATGCTCCACATAAAGAAATCCCAGTCCCTTTGAGCTGCATGCTCTAGGGACCTAAACCTTGTCAGCACAATAAACAGAACATGCTGGAGGGATAGATTCCTGTCTCAGAGACTTCCCATACTCTGGAACAAACTACCTATCTATATCAAAGAAACCTCCTCATTAGCACTCTTCAAGAAAAATCTTGATGATTGGATGGGAGATAGGAAATTCACCCCAGGGATC
Organism: Protopterus annectens; assembly: GCF_019279795.1. Lineage (NCBI taxonomy): Eukaryota > Metazoa > Chordata > Ceratodontiformes > Protopteridae > Protopterus > Protopterus annectens. The sequence goes on from NC_056751.1 coordinate 495,265,197, forward strand.
ACTTCTGTGGCTATGCTTGACAGGGGCACAGGAAAATAATTTTCTTGGGTGGCAAAAGCCAGGGTACCATTTGGCTAGGCTTATATAGGCCTAGGGCCAATAGCCTAGTACCTACCTATGAACCTATGAACCTATGGACCATATTCCTGTGATGATTAAACCTCACGGTTGTGTATACCCTCCCAGATGTATCTCACCATATGCATCTGCTATGTGTACATTATGATAAAGCAACATATGTGATGCAACAGTCATATTATTAACAAGGACTACACAATTTAGGAACTAAAGGCAATTGTTCAATACTACGTAATATGTGTATTGACAGCTATATTGATAAAACAACAGCTGTCTTCACAGTGGTCATGGCATAGTGGTTAAGTGTTGTGACTTCAGTATACAGGGTCCTGGGTTCAAGACCTGCAAGGGCTGTTCATTTTGTTGCTGGGCAGAACAAGGGCTGTCAGATACAGAGAGGTCAAGGTAGTTTTGAGCAGCTTTAAGCAGGTTTGTGCAGGTTTGCATGAAGCTAAGCAGTGCTAAGCTATGGGTAAAAGTACAGGCACTCACACAGTGTAGGCTTTGCTTACCAGTGTGCAAATCAGCTCAGCTGTTATATTGCAGCAATGTTGATACTTGTTAAGCATGGCTTAGCCCTGGTAACCAGGTCACACAACCCAGTCTGATAATCTGTAATAAGTGTATGTAATGCCATGTACAATACATGCGCCTGTGTGTTGTCATTAAAGCAGCAAGGGGTGTGAGTGTCAAGTCAACAGACATATATCAGGCCTGTACTGCACTGTCATCCATGTGAATGTGTTACATACAGGTGTAGTAGCCTAGGGTACATGCTGTCACACTTGCATGTAGTGTATCATGGCAGTATTACTGTTGACAGTGTTAACCCAGGCAAGAGAAGAGAGCAAAATGTAGTACTGACAACAGGAACACCTATGGACATAGCTGGACATTGAGGCCACCCTGTTGTATCCCTGATGTGTGGGATGCGTCACATTATATACCCCTTACTGGGTAATGATCTATCATGTGGAATGTAACTTTAGACACTTCAGTATCACTACATAGCTAGGTAGTGGTCTAGTCCTAGTGTTGTCAAGTAACAGTGTGTGTGTATGTGGATGGGTCTACATCAGGTTGCAGTGTATACATGCCTCAGTGGGCACAGGCAATAACTGTTTTAGTAACCTGTGACATGTGTTCCACTGTACCCCAGATATGTCACAGCCATGGTGTCACCACAATGACATACCCCATTGTGGAATATGACTGCAGATCATCCTCGTGCTGACACATGTACACCTACAACACAAATGGATAACATTATAGAGACCACAACCAACCAGTGTTACTAACAGCTATATAGCATCATTGCTGGATGGCTACACTACCTGCCATTTATGCATTACGCTTTACCCCTTACAACCTGTTACACTGCAGTACTGTGGTACAATGTAGTACAGTCACTGGGTGTATCAGAACCATATCAGACTGTCCCTGTATTGATAGTATGGATGACAGGAATGTGGCACAAGTATCATCATATGCACTGGACATCCTTGTGCTGACACATGTACACCTACATCACAAATGGATAACATTATAAAGACCACAACCAACCAGTGTTACTAATAGCTATAAGGCATCATTGTTGAATGACTACACTATCTGCCATATATGCATTACACTCTACTCCTTACAACGTGTTACACAGCAGTACTGTGGTACACTGTAGTACAGTCACCATGTGCATCAGAACCATATCAGCCTGTTCCTGCATTGATGGTATGGATGACAGGGATGTGGCACAAGTATCATCATATGCACAGGGTGTGATGTTGGGTTGCCAGAGGCTGAGGTAGGTCCATACATTTGACACCATGAGTGTGGGTGAGGGGTGTACTGTGATGAGCTGGGTGTGGTGATGTGGTGTTTGTAGGTATGGGGTTACCCTAGGTGTGTTTGCACAGTGTGTGGATATGCATGCACACAGTTCTGCCATGTGGCTGGCCTACACAGGTGTTTATGGACAGCTGCAGACCATACCTGGCAGGGTGTGCAGTTCACTGACTCTGGCCATGGGCACATGGACTGTGCCTGCCAGGGGTTCCATGGGCATGTCCTGGTACAGGCCTCAATGTGCTACTCTCACCTGCTGATGACAAATGTCCACTGGTATCAGGCCCCTCCTGGGACTGGCCAGGACCATGTGCACATGGCCTGCTGTGGTGTGGTGTGGACAGCACACCCCCCGCACTGCCAAGCCTGCTGCTGCCACTACGGGAGCCCCTTGGTGTCCTAGCATGTCCATGTTGACTGCCAGCTGCTGATGTTGCTGGTCCACATCCACATGGCCATTGCCGCATCCCCACCACACATTGAAGCAAGGACACACCACGGCTGATGAGGGCCATCAACTCACCATGCCATCTCTCTGTGAGCTCGATATATGCACAGATGGCACCAGACAGTTCATGGAAGTTGTCGATTACAGGTGCAAAAGTAGCTCTCTGCAGCCTCAGGCCCTGTCTGGTGTAATGTTCCATATGTGCCTGCACTGCCATGACAGCATGAAACATGCACCTGCTAGTACCAGCTATGTAACGTGTGTGAGGAGCATGATGTCCAGCAGCCCTACCACATGCACCCTGGGACATCCACCTATGTGGTGCCCTGCAGGACATCTGGCTATGCCTGCTGCGATCAGACACAGTAGGCATGGTTACCACACTTTCCTGTGCACTTCCACCAAATGCCAGCTATCCCTCCACTATGGCCACTGGTGATGGGTTATTTATAGGCACTGAAACTGTGTGTGGGGTTGGAGTGGCTAAAAGGGGATGTCAAATGCTCTTGCAGTGTTGGCCCATGACAACCCCACCTGTGCCTCAGCAGTACTATTATCATCTTCAGCGTCTGTATGGACACCAGCATCAGATTGCATGCAGGATGGACCCTGACCCACCTTGCCATCTGTGGGTAAAAACATAAATGTACTTTAAAACCTGTACAGCATTGCCTAACAGTACACACACACACACACACACACACACACACACACACACACACACACACACACACACACACACACACACACGCAAACACACACACACACACGTCCATAATACTTACCTGTCCCTGGCTTTACAGACAGTCCCACTTATATGTCCATGTGGTACCCCATCCTGCATCACACTTGTTAACATACACACATTGATACCACTCTTTAACATATCAGTCCTCTAAATGCCTAAACAAGTGGTCACACCACAAGACCTGTCACTACATTACCTGCCTGACCTGTGTGTAGTGGTTTTAGATGGCCTCACTGCTGTCATTCGGTATGCACCCTCTGTATGACTGGACATCATGAGCATGATCTCTATATATGTGGGCTACTATGTTCTATCAATAATATCACGCACTGGTGTGGCATGTGTACGTAATACTCAGTACATGCCAGATATGCAGCTCATTCAGCCTATCATGTGACACCTGTAATATATGGAGACACTCCCTGGTGTTGACTAGTACTTTCCCAATGCATCTGTAGTGCTGCATACGTGGGTTGTAGGTGACCTCCCTGCTGAATGTGATGTTAAGGGTGTACCTGGTGCCTGCCTTCCCTCTCAATGTCTGTTCCATGCTACAGACCATACAATACTATCAACTGTCCTGTGATTGCACACATGACAGGTATTCCTGGTGTGTAATGTGGCAGTCCATGTCCATATACTGCACGGTCCCAAAGGGCGGTACAGCTGTATGAACATTGGGTGGTGTGGGGGGCATAGCCCTCCACCTATTTTAAATATTTTGAACTATTTACATGGATAGTTGCAATTCCAATAAATTACTCTTCTCTGAACATAATATATATCCAAACTATGTGGGGGGCTATGCCCCCCACACCCCGTTACTATGTATACTAACTCCAGGGCCACAGTACAGTGAGGAAAAGGCCACATATAACTTTCAGTGAAATGTGTTTCAGTGAATTGTGTTTTCAGTGATTTGAGCTTTCAGTGATTTGTGCAGTCGTTTGTCTTTCACTAAAATGTGCTTTCAGTGAATAGTCCTAGACCCATATATATATATATATATATATATATATATATATATATATATATATATATATATATACACACACACACGTGTGTTTGTGTGTGTGTGTGTGTGTGTGTGTGTGTGTGTGTGTGTGTGTGTGTGTGTGTGTGTGTGTGTATATATATATATATATATATATATATATATATATATATATATATATATGTATATATAATGTTTATCTGTATTTGCATATATGTGTCTGTATATATGCATCGTAGGGATGTTGATTGCTTCCACATTGTACATTCCCTATGGGAGCCACACTGTATTGCATGATATGTTACTGATACCAACCTGACATCATATAGGTGGGATGGAGTACTGTTAAAATCTTGTACACATTTTGTGTCAGGTCATGGGTATCGGGGCTGCAACAGTTGATAGTGTATTGCAGGGAAGATGTGTTTGACTGTGAGGGGGAGGAATACCTAATCATACAAGAAGTATGTTGTTTGGGGCCTCTCAACCACAGTAATGGTGCATGTGGACATATATGTTTGTTATGTTCCCATTGTTATATACAGATGTCATCCCCTGCCATTCTAGCCTTTTGGATCCATTGCTCCAAAAGGTCCCCCTTACACTGCTTCAGGTCGGCATAGTGATGTCTAACCTGCTCACCAGTTCGGGATATGCCAGTGGCACTGGTGAAGTCATGGGTGAGATGGTCCCAGGCCTCTGCCTTATATTGGCAGCCCTGGTACTGGCCCTGCAGCAGTCTCTGATCATGGTCTTTGACAAGGAGTCCTGCCATGAATCTGGACTTTTGGATGCACCAGTGCTGCGTCCAAAAGTACACACCTTCGCCCCTTCCTGACATGGTGCCTGCAGGAGGAAGCTACAACCAGTTATGAGATGTATTCCTGCATGTTGGGTTTAAGTAAGGCCAATTTCCTGCACATTTCCATGATTGGCGAGTTTTGAAAAGGCTACACTGTGGGCAAACCTGCTTACCTAGTGTTGGCATTGTTTAAAGTGGTATACCTTTGGGCACAATGAGTTAGCTGGTCTACACATTGCTTACACCTAAGCTGGCCTATGCAATGCTTAGCATTTCTTACATTAGACTTTGCATTATATTTTCTTTTTGGCACTGAGTTCTTATTCATTACATCTTATATGTATGCCTTGTATCCATGATTCATGTATACGTACACTGTATGGGGTCCTTGTGTTTTATTGGGGACTTCAACACTCTAATAGAGTCTCTCTGTTACAATTACACCTCACTTCTGGGCTTACTGCTGTACTCCAGTTCACATATTTATGTTATGCAGTCTGTTATGGTTGATTACTGCGGTGGTGGTGCTGCGGTAGCATTGTCACCTCACAGCAAGAGGTTGTCCTGTTCGATTCTCAGCTAAAGTATCTTCTGTGTGGAGACATGCGTGAATGGGTGTACCTTTGTTGAAGGTTGTACGTCAGGGCTGGCAACTCGGTACATAAAAATCTGCTGCCAATCATTAGTGGACCGGAGTTCCGCTGTGGCGACCCCTAACCGGGAAAAGCCGAAAGATACAACAACAACAAGTCTGTTATAGCTGATTCCTTTCACAGGTTCAGTTTGAGTTTACTATAGTGAGGACTTGTTTGGTGATACCTCATTCTTCTGTACTGTTGTGATGGCTTGGTGGTTTACTACTGTGACTACAGTGTATAGGGTTCTGGCTTCAAGACCTGCAAGGCTGCTTATTTTGTTGCTGGGCAGAACAAGGGCCATTGGATACAGGGTGATTAAGGCACTTTTGAGCAGTTGTAAGAGGGTTTTTATGGGTTTGAGCAAGGGTAAGCACTGCTAACCTCAGGTTAAATGTGCTTACAGAGAGTTACCTTCAATATTGCTTAACCTTTGTGCGCATTGCTTACCCCTATGCAAACGGGCTTAAACACACTTACTAGTGTTTAAATATGCTTACTACTGCTTACTGGTGCTTACACTTGCTTACTAGTCCTTACTTCTGCTTGCAATTGCACTGATTTAGACAGTAATGGTTCTTGGGAAGGTAGGGTATTTGGAAGCTGTATGGAGTTGTCATTCATTACATATTTGTATCCATGATTCCTGTGTACATATACTGTATGGGGCACATGTGCTTATCTGGAGACTTTGCAACATTATGACACTGACACCTCACATGGGCATTTAATGCAGTACTCCAGTTCACATAACAATGTTATTTAGTAGGTTATACAGGAAGACAATGTTCATAAACTGATTTCACATGGAAAATGGAATGTGGTGCAGTGGGACTCGAATTGCGAATGCCTGCTCATAAGGCAAGTGTTCTGCCCACTACACTTGCTATACTGCTTCATTTCCATATATCTTCCTTGTTATCCTCTTCAGCTATTTAAGCTGCATTAACCATAACTAAGTGATGGGCACACCTGCTCACATACGGTTAGCTTTAATCGGATTTTAAAATAAAAAAAGGAGGGTTTGTTAATTTTATTTGTATTTACTTGCTGTAGTACATGAGGGGAATGTTGGTGGGGATATGTGGACACCTATGAGCGGTCTTGCTCATTTACTAGGCCTTTCTGCTGTTCTGCATTGTGGTGGCATGTATATTCTGAGAGTTCTGCTCTAAGACACGCTCCCTGCACTCTTACATGCTCCGTGTAAGATTAGGAACTCAGGCAGCTCACCTCATTAATATGCATGGAGCACTTCCGTCCTGCTCCTAAATGGCAGCTGCCGTGCAGGGTAAGCTAGTCCTACATGGATGAATAGTAAATCTGGGGGTATATTACTATCAGTGATGAGATCACTAGTCTATTTCTTCAGACATCCTCAGGATACCTCTTAACTCCTTAATCTGGAAATCTGGGCAAAGCCAAATATAATGTGGGAACAAAGGCCCAAAAATTGGGACAGATTTTAAATATTGTGCTAATATACTTAGAAAGTTGGTAGGATAACAGGTTCTGAAGAATATGAAACTGTAATGCCTGTCATTATTTAGTGACTTCAATATTCACTGATTTGCTAGAAAACTACATGTTTTATGAGGAACAGACCCAAAATATGTAGCAAAAAGTCTTGATATTATGTGAAAATCTGTTCAGTTGAGAGATATGCTCAGATATTCTAAAGTGTCATCTGAGATTCATTCCCACCATAGTAGCTACTTGCTTAGAAACAGTTATATCAGAGGGGTGAGCAATGGTGAGTATAAGTATCAGCTTTTCTTTTCTGTCTTCTTTGTTTAATAGATATAGGTTCATAGGTTTGTTCTAGACTATCAACAACTAGGGTCTTTACAAGCCAAGCTGTCCTCCAGTATATTGGATATCTATATGGTGGGGATATGTTGGCAATGAGGTAGCTAAGGGTTGTGAGTGTTTTGGAGAGGATGTTAGTTTGGTATTAGTTAACTTACTATCAGCCTCTGTCCATCAGAGACATGGGATTCAGGCCAGGGGTGACTTTACAATTTCATCCAGTGATCAAGGTTTTACTCAAAAAGTGTCAGGGATGATCTCTGCTTCACGTAGATGGGGAGTCTGTTGCCTAGTGTGGGGATCCTCTGAGACATATATCGGTCTCTCCAGCATGTTTTATTTATGATGCAGACAAAGTTCAGGTGGATGACTTCCCTAAGGGCACTATAATGCATTTATTTATGTTGAGTTTTAATTCATGGGCTCTGGCACCAATCATTTGTTTGTGTCAGACCCTCTTTTAAGATGTTTACCCTGTGGGTGGAATCTAAGATAGCTCCCAATTTACATTCATCTGCAAACTTGGTGACCCAAAAGCCTTTGATATTAGCCTTGACTTATGATAAATATATGCCAAATAGGAGTGGGGTAACACAGAGTGCTGGGGTACTCTACTGGTGACTGATCTCCCAGTGGAAGTGGTCTCACCAATCCTGACTTCTTCAGTTCTATCTGTGAGCCAGGTAGCAATCCAAAGAGTTATGTAGGGATTTGTGCTTAGTTCTGAGAGTTTGCCAACAATACCTGAGTGGAGTATTGTATTGAACACCTTGGCCAGATTGAGGTAGGTGGTGTGCACCATTTTTCCCACATCCATGGCCTTGACAACCCTCTCGAAGAACCTCTACCATGATGAGTAAGCAAGACCTTCCCTTGATAAAGCCATACTGGGATGGGGCCAATGTCTATAGATTGCCTACAGGATGTCCTTGTTGATCATTTTCATTATCATTTGTTCCATGGCTTTGCATATTAGACTTGTCAGAATAATGGAGCCGTAGTTCCAGGCGTTGCTGGAGATGGATGACAGTTGCAGCCTTCTATTCATAGGTTCATAGTTTGGTGCTAGGCTATCAGCCCTTGGGCCTATATAAGCCTAGCCATAACAATACCCTGGCTATTTCTTCCCACAATATTTACTTCTCTGGACCCCTGTCTAGCAGAGCAACTGACATGATCCCCGGGGTGAATTTCCTATCTCCCATCCAATCATCAAGGTTCCTTTTGAAGAGGGCCAAATAAGGCACTCTGCTTAACATGTATGGGCAGTATTCTAGAGTCTGGTGAGTCTATGGTTCAGGAACTTATCCCTTCAGCAAATTTTGTTCATTGCGATGACAAGGTTTAGATACCTGGAACATGTGGCTCTAAAGGATTGGGATTTCTTTAAGTGTAGCATGTCCAACAGCTCTGGGTTTGACATGGCCTTGTATGTTAAGCAGAGATCGCCTCTGAGTAGACGATATGCGACGAGTATAGCTGGAGTTTTTTTAGATGGTCAGCATAGGGCATCTGCTTTAGACCTGTGATTCTTTTAGTAAGGTATTTCTGCAGCCTTTACAGTTGCTGCAGATGTCTTGAGAGGTACATACCAAACTCCTCTCTAAAGGTGTCTAAGTCATTCATAAAGGTTCTATCATCAGTATTCAACCTAGATATCCGCATACCTTGTCTCTTTATTATATTACTATATACATATGCCGAGTGCATGCTGTCCCGAGAACATCTCGAAGAAATAGCATCTTATCTCGAGTTGGTTGAACGTAAATATACTAGGCAAGAAATTGATTATAAGGTTGAGTATGTTGAAAATTTAAGAAGTACAAAAGCTAAACCTTATATGAGTAATACAAATTTGGAGACCAGGGATATATCTGAAATTAGAAATAAAGATAATTATGATATAAATAGAGCTTTTTTAAGCTTGCAGTATTCTAGTAATATTAACATAGTAAGGGATATTGTGAAATGGAATTGGTTTATTCTGCAAACTAATGCCCAAATTAAAGAGATCGTGGGTGATAAACCACGTTTCAGATATAAGAATAAAAAGAATTTGAAGAGATTGCTATGTAACTCGGATAAACAATGTTCGCAGAAGAAGCGAGTGTTTAAACCATATTTAATATCTTGTGGGAAGTGTAATATATGTAAATATTAAGTGTGGATAATATTTTCATACATTCCATGACTGGCATTAGATATGAATTCAGAGTAAATGCTACATGCGCCACTAATGACTTGATATATCTTGCAGTCTGTAATGACTGTACATCATTTTATGTAGGCATGATGAATAGGTCTCTTCGTGAAAAAATTAGGGAACATCTTTCTGCCATTCACAATGATGATGTTGAAAGAAGTGCATTAGCCAAACATATAAGGGTAAATAAAAGCCGTAGTTTTAAATTTTTAGTTATATGTAGTATAGATTGTGGTTTAAGGCTGGGTGATAAGAAAAATGTTACTGAACAAAAGAAATTACATTGGATAGTCAAGTTACAGGCCGATAAATGCCCTGGTCTTAATGAACGGGCATCTATAAAACCTTTACTTGCTGCTAAAAGATTTAAGTAATTTTTAATAAACCTTTTATACTTGTGTTTTATTATATATACGCATGTACCTTTAAATTCAGTATGTTTTTTAGAGTTATACCTTTAAGGCTAGTAATTGATTGATTGATAATGCAAATGATTTAATCAATGATGTATTTAAATAGTATGCAAGTTCTGTTTGAATGAAGTCTGAAGAAGCATCTGTTGGATGTGACAGCGCTTACTTGGTACCTGTTTGATTCCTTGGATTTAAAATAAATCGGTGGTTTTATGCTGTGGTCTTCTCATCTCCATTCTTGCTATTTGTGTTCATTGTTCTATATCATTGCTAGAGCCTTCCTGTGTCCTGAAAGAGTACTCTTCAAACTATCTGGAGATATATAGAGCTGAGTATATTTTTCTGGCACTTCAGAGTTTTGTACTGGTAATTGTTGTTTGGCTAATTTTATATCATTGCTGGCTGACTTCAGAGTTGTGCACTGTTATTTTTGATTCACTGTATAGTTTTTCAGATCTCTGCTGAAGGTGTTTTTCCCCCCTCCCCCTATTTCTCTGTGTCTTAAGTTGGTATAACTGGTTACATCCTGTGTGTTATCTGACCATCTCAAGGATTACTTGCATAAAGTTAGACCCTCTTAGTAAAAAAGTCCTTCCTGTGTCCTGAAAGAGTGCTCTTCAAACTATCCGGAGAAATACAGAGCTGAGTATATTTTTCTGGCACTTCAGAGTTGTGTACTGGTAATTGTTGTTTGACTAATTTTATATCATTGCTGGCTGACTTCAGAGTTGTGCACTGTTATTTTTGCTTCACTGTATAGTTTTTCAGATCTCTGCTGAAGGTGTTGGTTTTCCCATACCCACCCATCATATTCCTGTGTTGTTTAAATTTGGAGGTTTTTGCAGTTGCCTGCCCCCACTGTAGATTTGATCTGGGACACTCCCCCAGTCCCATCTCTTTACCTCATTCTACCTAATAGACTCCTTCTGCATTGTTTTTAGTCATTTTTAATTTAATTGCATTTTAAACTGTTTGGTCTAACATTGCTACATACTCAAGTGTGCTAGCTTGCACTGCATTTGAATTGTTTTGACTGTTGGTTTAGCTACTTTTCTGTATATATAAAAAAATATAAAAAAATCCTTTCCTGTAACTAGTGTAGTCCAGATTCAGATATCCAGGACTGTATGTAAGCTTCTGAGCCCCCCCCCCCCCAAGCTTTCTGTGTTGGAGGGAAGCCTTCTAGCTAATCAGTGGGAGTGGTAAGCACTAGGTAACTTATCTACCACATAAGGAGTGGTTCTGGCCCAGAAATTGTAGTTATTGGCCATTTGGGCAGTTTTTCCATCTCTCTCTCAACTTTCTGATTAAAAAGCCTCATTTGCACTTGTTTCCCACTTTCCTGTAACTAGTTTAGTCCAGATACAGATTCTTACTTTTAGCACTTGAATTTGCTTATTTGTGATCAGCACTTGTTCAGAACTTGTAAGCACTAAATAATCTAGTAATTACTACAGCACTCAACCATCCTCATTACCTAGAGGAAAACAGTTTTGGTACTTACTTTCCTCACTTGCTTAGAGAAAAACAGCTCTTGTAGTCACTTTCCTCAGTTATTTAGAGAAAAACAGTTCTTTTTATTTGGGCATGTCCAAGGGTCAGCTCCCAGTGTTCTCTCCTGTCTACCTGATGAATCTGGGCATCTTGGGGCAATGTAGAAATTGCCTCATGTACACAGACAACCCTCTCCTCCTACCACATAACACTACAACCTGTGAGAGATGCACTTATCTAGCCAAACTGGAGGTAAAGCTCTCTCCAATCAAGACTGAACCTGACAGTCAAGAGGAGAAGGTAAACACTTGCAGCTCACCACACTCATCACATAGTCTCACTGAATCTGCACCACCAAAATCCACACATAGAAACACAAAAACATTCGTGGAGGCTCTCAATAATAATCTGCTCAAGCAACAGAGACCTCCAAAGCAGAAATGCAAGCAACCTCCACCCCCCAACACAACCCAAATGACACATAGCCTGCAGACGTAGTGTGCCACTTTACCACAGCCAATAAGGCAAAACAAAGTACCCAACACACTAGTCATAGGTGACTCTATAGTCAGGCACACTGATGTCCCACTCACCAGGCTAAACAAGGAGAAGGTTACTGTCAGCTGCCTGTCAGGTGCCAGGATCCACCACATAACCCACGCACTCAGGTCACTCCATACAAATAGGACTCTGTCATTGTCCATGTTGGTGTGAACGACCTGAGATGTACCTCCCTGGACTATATGAAAAGAGACATGGAAGAGCTCTCCGATCTTGTAGCCCAGGCAGGTATGACCCTAGCCCTGAGTAGCATTCTGCCATCACCCAGAATGAAGCCGCAGTACAAGGACAAAATGATTGACTTCAACAATTGGCTAAGCTTCTGGTGCCATTCTAAAGGGATCCAGTATCTGTCTGCCTGGGATGACATGGTCGACAGACCACAATGCTTTCCAGAGATGGCCTGCATCTGTCACCCCTGGGATTCCGGATACTGGCTAAGGTTCTTGCCGCCCCTATAGTGCCTTTTTTAGGCAAGGTTCAAATGACAAATTCACCACCGTAACAGGAACAGGCAAGCAAAAACTGAGGGTGATGCTACTCAATGCTAGAAGTCTAACTCTCAAACTGCACTCACTCGAGGCACTCCTTAAAATGGAGAACATTGATATCTGTGCAGTGACTGAGACCTGTGTCAAGGCTCCAGAGAGCACCCCTGCACTACCAGGCTATAACTCATACCACACTATTCGGCCATGTAACCTGGACCGGATCACCAAAGGCGAAGGAGTGTCCATATTCATTAAGGATATCCCCACCTCCAGGCTAGTTGCTCAGCATAATACAGCCAAGGTTATCCAAGTGCAACTAACTCTGGGCAAAACTGCAATCCAAATTGTAGCTTGCTACAGATTACCCACCATGCCCCAGGATTCTCACTCCTCTTATCTTGATGTACTGGAAAATATTAGGGTTCAACCAAACACCCTAATAATGGGCGATTTCAACTACCCCACCATTAACTGAGAAAATTACTCGTGTACCAACTCCTTCGCTCAACACTTTCTGGAATTCACAAACTCCAATGCCCTGGATCAACTTATCCACACCCCCACCAGGGGCAACAATACCCTGGATCTAGTCATTACCAATATGAGTGACCAGTGTTCCACTCCGACCATAAGATAATTACCCTAGATATTCACATCCTGCCTCCACCCCCCATTAAGGAAACCATGGTAAAAATTTTCTCCAAAGCCAACTTCATGCTTCTTAAAACAGAAGTGGTGAACTTCATGACACCCATGCAGATGGACAATACAGTTACGACTACTGAATCCTACACAATTGCACTTTATAAGCACTTACATGATTGCATGGATCGTGCTATCCCAAACAGAACCAAGATGCTATCCTCCAAAAAAGGAAGCCAATCTGGTGGTCCCCTGCCATAAACAAACTGTACAACAGAAGGAAGAAACTCTTGCAAAAGAGAGTAAAATCCCATGAGTGGAGGAGCTCCCTGGTCAGCCTCAGTAAGAAGCTGCGATCCCTGATAAAATCTTCCAAAGCTAGTTACGAAAACAAAATTGCCACTGAGTCCAAAGACAACCACAAAGCATTCTATAGCTATGTCAAGAATCTCAATGGTAACACTCAGATCTGCTTTGAGTTACAGCACAATAGCACTAAATATACATACCCAACTGATATTGCCAACATCCTGGCAAATAGGTCCAGTGCTAACTTTACCCCCCTCTCATCCCCTAAAGAGCCCATCTCTATACCGGAAGAATGCAGAGTTCCTGTAATCACAGCTGCACAGGTAAAAACCACACTCTCCAAAGCCAAGAACACAGCATCCATGGGACCAGACAACATCACAGGCTGCATTCTACATGAACTACAGAACGAACTGGCACCCCATCTAAGTACCATGTTCAATCATAGCCTCACCTCAGGCTTTGTGCCTGCTGAATGGTGCACAGCAACGGTTATCCCACTCCACAAGGGAGGAGCCTCCACGGACCCCGGGAACTACCACCCGATTAGCCTGATGAGCCTGGTCTCCAAGGCCACAGAATGTATCATCATGGAACTTATAAACAAAGATATTGGTAATCTCCAAACTCTGGATCCCACCCAGTTTGGGTTTGTAAAAGGCAGATCATGTCTCCTAAACCTGATAGACTTCTTTGAAGCAGTCACCAAAGCCATAGACAAAGGTAAGGTGGTTCACGCAGCTTATCTAGATCTTGCCAAGGCTTTTGACACCATCCCCACTCTGGAATTATAAATAAACTCATTAAACTAGGTATAAATCCCTATGTCACAAGATGGGTTGCCAACTGGCTCACTGACAGAACCCACAATGAGAAAGTAGCAGACTCCAAATCCAACTTCAAACCAGTGAAAGTGGAGTACCACAGGGTTCAGTCCTAGGTCCTCTCCTGTTTGGTATCTACTTCTCTGAAGTACAGGCTAACACAGAAGGTCTTTGGCTAATGAAGTTCTCAGATGACTGCAAACTAGCAACCATAATCGAAACTCCTAACGATGTGGACATCCTACAAAAGGGCCTCACTGAAACAGATGCTTGGTGTCAAAACCATGGCCTCAAGCTCAATGCCAAAAAGTGCATTGTCATCCCCTTTGGTAAAAACTCTGTACCCATGAACTACAACATAGGTGATAGTATACTTCACTGAAAGTGTGATAAGAAACCTTGGGACACAGGTGGACAATAGTCTCTCCTTTGATAATCACATTGCCACAGTAGTCAGGAAATCCTTCTACATGGCACACCTCATCACAAAAGGTTTCTCATCCAGAAAAAAAGAGGTCATTGTTCCCCTCTGCTCATCACTCATTAGACCCATTATAGAGTACAATGCCCCTTTTGGTATGTACCTCACGACATCTACAACAACTGGAAAGGCCACAGAAATACCTCACAAAGAAGATTACTGGCCTCAAACAGATGCCCAATGCAGACTGTCTCAAAAAACTCCAGCTTTACTCCGTCGCATATCGCCTAATCAGAGGTGATCTCTGCCTAACATATAAAGCTATGTCAAACCCAGAGCTGTTGGACATGCTCCACTTAAAGAAATCCCAATCCCTCCAAGCTATACGCTCTAGGGACCTAAACCTTGTCACCACAACAAACAGAACATGCCAGAGGGATAGATTCCTCTCCCAGAGACTTCCCATACTCTGGAATAAACTACCTATCTATATAAAACAAAGCTCCTCATTAGCACTCTTCAAGAAAAATCTTGATGATTTGATGGGAAATAGGAAATTCACCCCGGGGATCACCTCTGTGGCTCTGCTCGACAGTGGCATAAGAAAATCATTTTCTTGGGTGGCAAAAGCCAGGGTACCTTTTTGGCTGGGGTTGTATAGTCCCCAGGGCTGATAGCCTAGTAACCCTCTTATGAACCTAAGTGCAGGCAAACAAGAAACAGCTAAGTCCATAGCTATTTAGCCCTTCTGCAAAGCAATTTAAGTCAAAGCAGATCAGTAAAAGAACAAGCAGATAAGAAGAGTCATTTTTCTGGTAAACAGTTGCTCAAATGCTTTGAAAATATAGTAAAGCAGCAGCAATCATTTAAATTAGTAAGTGAAGTGCAAAAACACAGTGAAGTTCCTTATCTCATTCAGGATGGCTCCAGATGCAGAAAATACACCTTGGTTTCACAAGCAAGCCCACCAATCATTGCTGAGCTCTGTGGGAATGAACTCACTAATAAAACCTCTTCACTTTCAGACCTTCCCATATGTTTCCCAAGTTGGATAGACCAGACTGCCATCTACTGCCACTAGGTGGTTAAACTCAGCCCTCTTAATGTAAAAACACACAAAGATGTACTAAGGATAATGTTTTCTTCTTAATTTAAACAGCTAGCTAGTTACTGCTAATAAGGTGATTTAAGGCAAGGTAAACCAACGGCAAGGTGAAATAAGGCACTACAAGTATATAGCAATGACAGTTTAAAATGCACCAGAGAAACTTCATAATAAGGGAGGTTTCTCAAGAGCAATACTGGTTAGATGGGTGGTCACTCAATATTTGGATCTATGTAAAACAATGGGAGGTTATAATTATTTATATAACTTATACAATTGAAAATAGTAGTGAAAGGGGGCTGGCACTTTGGCAGTCAGACTATTGTAAGGGGTGGAAATAGAAGCACTGGCTGTTTAAAACCACAACAGGAAAAAGGGAGGGCTGGGGAAACCACATCAAGAGATTCACTTATCTGGTGTAGAGACTCTCAGCAGCTAAATTCCTTTGTTTAAAGATGTAACCAGGATGTGCTCCCAAAGCAGACAGGCAACAATAGCTAACACTAGCTAAAACACACTGTGATATATGGAATTAAGAAACCAAGATCATTCCAATTAAAAGTAGTCATGTTATAATCCATTTCAAACAAGGCACCCTGTCTGCAAAGTACAAGCCACATTCACACTGTAGCTCTATATTTACTGCTGGGGCCTACTTGGCTAGTTTTAAAAAATCTGTTTAAGTTAAGGATCAAAAACAACTTGTTTACAGTTAAAGCAACAGAAAATTAACTGTTTATTTATTTATCTGACATTTGTTTACCAGGAAAGTCCAACCGGGCCAAAAAGTGCCCATTTTTAGCCGAGGCTTGGGAAGAAAAGTTCAAGAATCACAATCTTTCAAAAATCAGTAACAAATATTATAAAATCACAAAGTATTATGTAACACTGCAAAACATAGGAGTGCAAAAATGTAATAAGAAAAACATAGAATATAGGTTTCATTATAGAGTGCAATGACAACCAGAGTATGAGTTGAAGAAAATATGTGGGGAAAAAACTCATTAGTGATATTATTTATTACATACTTTGTATACAATACATGAGACTGGAAACAATTCTAATAAGATATTAAAAACAATATATAAAGACCGCATAATTAGAGACAGTGAGGGAAAACTGGGTGATGTTAGTATGAGATAGTATGTTCATATTAGGGTTACAGAAGGAAGTAAGGATGGAAAGAAAAGGAAATTATAAGAAGACTGCAGGCTTTCTCTAAGGCATTTATTTGGTTTATTTATAGTGAGAAGTTGTTTGTATTCTGATCTGAAAGTTCTTTTGGGGAAATAATGTTGATTATGGGGGTAAGAGCCGGGCAGGCTAATGGTTTGTGTCTAATTTTATATATTGTTATAACCTGAATAAAGGAGAGGGGGAGTTCCATCCAGCTAAGGGTATGCAGAGCTTTATAATGATGGGTAAAGAAGGATGAATTACTAGCAAACTTAGCAATTTTGTTGTAGTAGCTTTCAAGTTTGTTTTTTTATGGATGATTGTAAATTTGTTAGAACTGGGCCCCCATAGAGTAGGGAAGGGAGAAGATAGGCTTTGTCTAGAGTTCCTTGAGGATGTGCTCAGAAAATGTATGTTTCTGCATAGCACGCCTAGTCTTTATGTGCTTTCTTGATATTGTTTTGGATGTAGAAGTCAAATTTAAGATTAACATCTATTATGACTTCTAATAGATTAGTATTAGGAACTAATTAAATTTCAGTGTTATTTGCTAAAAAGATTTTGAAAGATGCTTTGCTAGGGGTTTTCATTTTTGGGGTAGGAAGGAGGAGTTTGTTTTTTTGGGGGGTTGACTAAGAGTTGGGCTTTTGTAAGTCATGCTAAATAGAGATGACAATCTGTTTAGTTATTTCTTTGAGTTAAGTTAAGGTGCAGATGATGGCAAAGCCATCTGCATATTGATTCAGGGTGGTTTCACAAGTATATGAATGTAGGTTATTGATAAAAATATTGGATAGTAGAGGGCCAGGGATGGATCATTTTTGGACTTCTGTAGAAGTGGGAAGGTATGCTGAAATTAACCCTTGCTATTTTACAGCTTGTTTCCTGTTGACAATGTAGTTAGAGCACCATTGAATAGATGGAGATGATAGACCCAGGGTGGAAAGTTGATCAAGGATTTTATTGTGAGAGACTGTGTCCGAGGCTTTTGATAGATCAAGAAGTATTGCAGATGCAAGTTTATTAGAGTTGTGAGCTTTATTGACAGTGTCTGTAAATTATACAAATGTAGTGGAGGTGCTGCAGTCTGGCCAAAATCCATGTTGCATATTGATGATTAGCTTGTTTTGTAAGATATAGTGGAGAAATTGTTGATGTATACACCTTTCAAATATTTGAGAGGGGGAGATAGGATGGTTATGGGATGGAAATGTGTAATGTTAGTGGAATTACTACTTTCATGTAAGGGGGTAATATGTGTGATTTTCCATAAGTCAGGCACACAAGATTCTGTAATTGATATTTTAATAAGAATGTTGATTGGGTATGCTACTGCAGCTATAGCTAGATTTAGGTATTCAAGGGATGAATGTCAGCTGAGTAGGAGCAAGGCTTTAGATTACATAAAAGCTTTTTTAGGAGAGCTATAGCAACTGAATGAAAGGTAAAGTGGGTGAAGTTATTTATGTGTGCATTGGAGAGGTTTCAGTTAGGTAAGTTTTGTGAAGGAGATGTACTCGGGTCTAAGGCAGGGCAAGTTAGCTGCCTGGAAGGGGATGTGTTAGGTGAGTTTGACATTACATTGGCTGTACATTCTGTGAAGTATGTATTGAAATAGCTAGCTGTTTGATGAGGGGGATTCTTTTTTGTGTATGGCTTGATGAGACATGATATGAGGGACCAGAATTGTTTTGGGTTGTTTTTATAGCTATCTTGCTGGTAAGTATAATAAGACTTTTTTATCTCTATTAACTTGTTTCTTAACTTGGTTTTAACTGTCTGAATAGTTGTCAATTTTTGTCATTTGTTTATTCTTTTGCCAGTAAATTCATGCTTTTGTCTCTGTCTCTCATAAGGAATTTGCATTGGTTGGTGAGCCATGGGGTGTGGCTGTTTTTAGTTCTTTTTGTACACTGTGGGGCTAAGGTGTTAAGAATATTTAGAAATGCTGCATTGGATTATTCAACTGCATCATTTAAGAGGAGTATCTGTAGGATGTACCAGTTAATCAAAGCTTCAATGAAAGGCTGAAGAAAATGGCTTGATTATGGGTAGTTTTGAGCTTTTGTGCCTTTGTTAGTTGTGTAATATTCCTATGGGTGTAAGCTGGCATATGGTCACTTAGTGTATCAGGGAGGGTACCTGAGAAGCCAAAATAAGATGGGTTGGTAACCAGAATTCAGTCCACAATAAATTGTTGGGAGTTAATTTTGACATTTCTTGTCATGTACTTGAGTGAGTGCAAAGAGGTTTGTGTTGTTGATTGCTGAATTTGCAGATATAGACTGCCAGTCAATGTTTACATCACCCAGTAGGATAATCTCATTTGTGATTGTATCTGTGATCTGGGATAGTATGTTTTCAAGCACTGGAATGTTTTGTCATGGTGGGATATATAGCACAGCAATGCATAGCTTTCTTGGCTGTGTTAAATTTTAGGAATGAGATTAGCAGTTCTGCTTTTCCAAATTCTGGGATTGTGCCTGTATAGGTAGTTATTGTGAGTATATTTGTGAAGATTATAGCTATTCCATCTGCTTTTTTTGTGCACAATTATAGCTATTCTACCTGCTTTTTTGCGTGCTGTATTGAACCTTATAATATTTTAACCAGGGAATAGTATTTCAGCATCTTTTATTTCAAGTTTTAGCCATGTCTCTTGTGGCTAGGCTATCTGGGTTGTGTTGAGTTCATCCAGGCATGAAAATCTATGATTTTGTTACAGATACTTCTAAGCTTTAGTGTGACTACTTTTAAACCTTTAGGGTGTTTTCTTTGTTTAGGGTCTGGTTGGGACCTGGGGTGGGGTTGATGTCACCACATTGATGTATGGTGGAAAAAGATGGTTTGTTTATTATGGCAGTTTTAGTAGAGATGGATAGAAATATAACCTTGACATTGGGACTGACATTTTTTAGCATTTGTGGATTACAAAAGTGCAATGGAGTTATGAGAAATAAGCTTCAAGAGACTTTTGAGTAGCGAGTGGGAAGATGGTCAATAAGTAAGGATGAAGTAATGGTTGAGGAGTGCGTATTTAGCATTACTACTAGTGGTGTTGTTTGGAATGAGAGGAAGATGATGACTAAAGTAATACAGGAGGGAAACCACATGGCTAGTGTTGCAAAAAACTTGTATTATGGGGAGGTGAGTTAATGAGGTACGATAATAGTATGGAGAATAGGTGGTTTTAATGGGGAGGGAACAGAGTAAGATTTGAGAAGAAATTTAGCACAGAAGTGGGTGTGGATTGCATTATGAGGACAATATGCAATGGAGGCAGAGTAAAAGAGGTATAAGTTTAGACAAGTCCAGATAACTTTAAAAGTAATAAGATATGCTATGCTGCTAGATTACTGTTAACCAGGCACTGTCTCGTTTCTAAACTGAGTTCCTTGCCTTGGACCGAAATGCAAATGTTGCCACCCACTTTATTAACCTACTCCCATTTTGTGGTATCACCGTCAGGTCCAACCCACATATACAGTAACTTTACTTTGTATACTCTCTCCTATTCCTGCTTTGTTTCCTCTACATCAATTTAGGTATTGTTTCATAGTTTCTGCTGATTTTCAGTAAGAACTATGAAATTTTAAGTCTCAGGCTTTCAGCATATGAGTGCATCTGCAGCAATCCAGTTGTTACATTTCTGTCAAGTAGCTTTAAACAGTTAGAAAAATATACTTTTTTGCCTTTGAGTTAATGTCAGAAGCACTGAAGTATTTACAATATTGCAATGTAACTGTAGCAAGTCATTTTACATTTCCAGCAAAGGGATTGCTACAGTAGCAAACAGATTTTTCAATCTTCATTTTTTACACATTTGCATTCATGTAAGAAGGGCTAAAGTGCTTACTGCATCTAAGGTATCAAAATGTAGCTGTAGCAAGTCCTTTGCCAGCAATGTAACATGTCCTGCTACAATTACAAACAGATAATTTCCTTCTTTTTTATTTCAATATTTGTGGTCACGTAAGAAGCTCAGAAATGCTTACTCTATCCAATTTACCAGACTGGAGCCTTTTCCAGAAATGCAAAATGGGCTTGCTACAGTTGTAAACAGATCATTTTTTTTTTTTTTTTTTTTTGTTTTTTATCCATTTATAGTTATTTATTTATTTTATTTATTTGACATTCAGTAACCACGAAAGTCCAACTGGACAACAGTTTACCCATTTTCAAAAGAGGCCTTGGGGGAAAAAAGCTGCACACAAATTTTTACTATGAACACATTTTACATTGAGAAAAAAAAAAAAACTTCTATACAAATTTTATGATATAAAGTAGATACAGAAATATTTGTAAACCATAAAATGTACATCTTAGGTATACACATTAATAAAAAAGTTTTTATAGGTACAATAATAGAGAAAAAAATACATATGCAAAGACTTGTATAGGTTATACATTATTGGTAAATTGCAAGTAGTAAAATAGATTTATAGTTTGACACAGAGTTATTCTAGAATGAGTAGATATGGACTTAGGGAAACTAGTTTATCTTGTGGTAAGGAAAA
Source organism: Protopterus annectens (assembly GCF_019279795.1). Taxonomy (NCBI): domain Eukaryota; kingdom Metazoa; phylum Chordata; order Ceratodontiformes; family Protopteridae; genus Protopterus; species Protopterus annectens. The sequence goes on from NC_056751.1 coordinate 495,286,709, forward strand.
ACAAGGTGTGTAAGAGGAGAAGAATTGTAAAGGAATTCAAGGGGTTTATATTTTACTAAAAGCTAGGTAGGTGAGTGGGAAGAGCATAATCAAGATTTGGAACGATGTATTTTAAGCTGGGTCTTCGATTTTTGGTCGTGAGGAATTTGTCCGATAGTAGAAGGCAAGTAATTCCAAGATTTGGCTATGTAGAAAGAATAGAGACTTTAGCCACTGTATCTTTTTGGTTTATAAACAGATAGAAGATGTTTGTCAGAAGATCGAAGCTCACGATGAAGATAATATTGTAAGATGGAGGAAATGCTTGGAGAGTCTAGTGGGTTGGAGAGTAGTGTATAGGTTAAGAGTAGCTGGTTCATGTGTAATTGCTGTGGAAGTTCAAGACAGTTAAGTTGTTTAAGTGATATGCAGTGATGAGATTTATAAGGTTGGGCAGAGGCGGATTTAGCTATTTTGTTGTAACATTGTTCAAGCTTAGTTTTCAGCATAGTGCTAAGGTTGGTAAGGATAGGTGAGACATAAAGAAGAGAAGGTAGGGGGTATTTGTTTACAAGTTTGGCTCTAGAAGAGTTTGTTAGGAATTGTTTAGCCCTATATAACATCTCAAGTTTTTGATGGGTTAATTTGATGGTATTAATTATATGCAAATCAAATTTGAAATTGTCATCGATAGTAACACCTAATAGTTTGGTATGAGGAATTACATCTATTACTGTATTGTTTAAAAAAGAGATTCTGAAGGATAGTTATCTTTCCATAACAGGTTATACATTAATATGCGTTTTTATGAAGGGTATGCAGCCTGAGACTCAAATATCTGTGATTATTTAGCCCCTTCAGTACTGGCTGATTTGCCAGAAAAACAATAATTTTACCACAGAGACCACTCATATGAGGCAAAAATCTGGACAGTTGAGGTGTAATCTGGTCATGGCAGAAGTGCTGAAGTGCTTACGGTTTTGAAATGCAATTGTAGTAAGTCCGTTTTACATTTCTGGCAAAGTGCTTGCTAAACTTACAAATAGATCATTTCTATTTTTTTTAATGTTTGCATTCATGTAAGAAGTGCTAAAGTGCTCACTGTATCCAGTGTTTCAGAGCATAGCTGTAGCAAGCCCTTTGCAAGAAGTGTAGAATGGGCTTGCTACAGATACAAACAGATCTTTTCTGTTTTCTTTCTTTCTTTACTTTTAATCTATTTCTGGTCATTCTGAATAACAGGTTATGCATTAGCATGCATTTTTGTGAAGGGTGTGCAGCCTGAAACCCAAATTTCTGTTATTATTTAGTTCTTTTTATACTCATTGATTTGCCAGAAAAACAATAATTGCATGAGGAAGAGACCACACATACGAGGCAAAAATCTGGACAGTTGAGAAGTAATCTGGTCATGTCATATACATTGAAGGACTTACAGTGTTGGAGTGGAACTGTAGCAGGCCCATTTTACATTTCTGGCAAAGGGCTTGCTAAAGCTTCAAACATGTCATTTCTTTTTTTTTTCTTTTTTTTACATTTGCGATCATGTAAGAATCTCTGAAGTGCTTATTGTATCCAATGTATCAAAATATAACTGCAGAAAGCCCTTTTTCCAGAAATGTAAAATGGGCTTGCTATAGCTCAAAGGAGATATTTTCTGTTTATATTTTTTATCCCTTTGTGGTCATCTTTGCTAGAATAATAGGTTATACTGTACATTCACATACATTTTTTATGAAAGCTATACAGCCTAAAACTCAAATATCTGTCATTATTTAGTCCTTTCAGTACTAACTGATTTGCCAGAAGAACAATAATTGTATAAGGAAGAGACCATAAATACGGGCACAATCTGGACAGTTGTCATATAGACAAATTGTCAATATAAGCTCATTTCAGACAGCAAAATATGATTTTTATAGCATTAGAATGAAATATTGCAAGTGTTAAAGGCACTGCAAGAAAACATGTTGGTAAAGCTGACTGGATAGGCATGATACTGATGGATGCAGTAACAAGAAACTGTTACAACATATTAAAGTGCTCTGGGAGATAAAAGAAGGTATTAAGGCACCACTATTTTCTCTTGGGCAAATCATTTAGTTATTATAGTGAAAAAAAAAGGAAATTTATGGAAGAATTTATTTCTATTATGTATTTATTCTTTGTTGACCAAGTTAGTCCTATTAAGCTAGCAGTCTCTATTCATGGGAGAAACGAGGTGGGATTTATACTACTACTATTACTATGGGACATTTGCCTATTTCAACATGCAACTTTGCCTACTCTTTTTTGTGATAAGTGCCATGGGATCTTTTATATGCATTGAGTTGCCACCAACTCAAGCAGATGGAACCTGTATTTACTGTCTCATCTAAAGGGCGCCACACTAATGAAAGTGGCAATCTTGTCTGTGCATTACAGTGTCAGCAATTGTACAAGTAATCTAGTCACTTTGAGTGGGACTAGAACCCCATAGCCATTTACTCTTCCAGCACCAAAGGAAAGTGTGCTACCAAGGAAAGCATGCTACCTGTTGAGCCATGGACAGTGCAAGAAATAAGAGTAGAAAGTTATATAAGTTGATTTTGAAGTGAAAGAAAACAACAAATGTTCTGGAGACTTAATGAGATGAATAAAATAAATGCATCAGTAATAACGTATGGAAAATAAGCAATACTCATAGCAATGAAAAGATAAACAAATATGCTGTTTGTGGACATTTTTTTAGTTGTCATATAAAAAGGTGTAGATGATAATTTGTTATATTCTGGTAATGTTAGCATATGCTGAGGAATATGTATGTTTCTACCTGTTTTAGAAAAAAATAAACATTTTATAAATATTTGCTATTATGTGGAACTGAAGAATGAATACAGGAAAAAAATGGAAATTTTCAACAACAGTAAGGATAAAGGTCTACTTGTTTTAGTTAACCTAGTTATATATTCAGCACCGATGCATTTACTGTGCATGTTAAAACAAGATGAAAAATATACAGGAAAATGTATTTTACAGGTTCATTGGTATATATTAATCTAGCAACTACCAGCCATGCAACCCAACACAGACCAGTTGTGTCCCCATACAGCTTAGGAGTCTGTCTGGAGGGGACATTTGGAGTGTGTAGTAAAATCTTTTGTCTAGCGAGGCCTAGCTGCTTCTTTGGGGGAGAGAGTACCATTCTGGTTTGATATAGCTGGAAGTATTCCTGCAACACTGTTATTTTGTTTGGATAATTTGGCTAGTTTCTGTTTCTCTGCCTTTAATAGTCAGTGTTTTAAACCAGTTTGTACTTGTTTGCTCAAGCTGTTCATAGCTGCAGTGAGATAGGCCTTCTGCCATTTGCTCTACTATGATATTGGAAAAACTGCTTATTTTCAACTGTTTTCTGCACTTCTGTTTTACTGCATATCTATTTAATCTGTGCAACTGTTTTTTAGATCCCACCCACCTGCCCAGCTGCCATTGTGGTGTTATGGATTGGTGGCTTTGAATTGCCCATCTCTTCTATAAGGTTGATACTGGGCACTTCCCCCAGTCACATTACATCAGCTCATTCTACTGTTTATAGTGAGAACTTTGTAAAGTCCCACCCCTTTAGCGTCTCAACCTTGAATTATCTTATTATCTTCTGTCTCCTCACTTTCTACTAAAAAAAAAAAAAAAAACCTGTACCTTTTCCTACTTCATTTTGCTGCTTGTGATTAGGAGTTTAACTGCATTTAGTTTGCCGAATTTATTACTGCTTGTTGGTAGCCTCATTAAATTGATGACAGTATTCTACTGAATTGCTGCTTTATTTGTCCTGTTACTGTTGTGATTGTGAGCTACTGTTTTAAACCAATCTACTGATTACCGATATTTCATTGCTATCTACTTCAATTCATTACTGTTTAACTGCATTTTACTGCATTTCATTGCTGTTTAACTATATTTTTCCATACTGCGAGTTCTGTTCTTTTGACTATAAGTGATTAATTTTGTGCTTCGTTGTGAGATTTTTTACTGTGTGCTTAATCTTAAAATTGAGTAGCATAGTCTAGATACAGGTCTTCTGCACCCAGCACTTTAGCTGCATGGTTTTTTTAACCCTTTTGAGGCATTCCAGCTACACATTTTCCCTTAGTAGCACTTTTATTATCATCTAGTAGTACTACTCGTAGACCTTCCTCCCTTTACCCTCTTAGCTCTTTCAGTTTCTGACAAAAAATGGATGGATAATTTCCAACATTTTCTCCTGCCAATCTGGTTGATATGGGCATCCTGAGACATTGTAGCAACTGCCTCATGTACACGGACAAGCCTCTACTACTACCACCTAAGAGCACAATTTGTGAAAGATGCAATTACATCAAGTACATAGTGTCATATCTCTCTCCCCCACAAGCCAGTATATCTGGCACTCAGAAGGTTGGCAACATGAACACCACACCTCAAACACCACCCACACCTACACAACACACCCCCACATATGTAGAGGTCCTCTACAAAAGCATATCCAAACAAAAGAAACCTCCGAGGCAGAAACGCATGCAAACTCCACTGCTCACCACAGCACACACCACACATAGTCCACACACCTGTGCCTCACAGCCACTAAGGCCTAAACATAAACTCAATATATCAGTCATAGGAGACTCCATTGTGAGACACAAGGATGTGCCCCTCACCAGGATGGATAAGGAGAAAGTCATGGTTAGTTGTTTGTCGGATGCCAGGATCTGCCATATCACCAATGCAATAACTTCATTAATTAACATCGATTAATCAATCAACATTTTTTTCAAATTTTTAAAGCCATATAAAACATCATTATTACAAGATAACTAAATTCCTACATTTGTATCAAATATTTATATACAGTTCATACATTAACTATCTTATAACATCCATAGCATCCATTGTAAATATATTTACACTTCTAAATTCTTTCCATTTGGATACAAAGTATTAAAATTAATAATGTATTTAAATTCCATGTCTATTAACCTCCTTTGAAAACTATGATCCGCCCCCCATGGGCCATAGGGTTTAGCTAAAACACTAAATATCAAATCTTTCATTGCACCTCCATGTTGTTCGTGAAAATGACTGGCCACCGGACTATCAAGCCTCTCGTTTCTAATATCTCCTAGCTGTTCCAGTATTTTTAATTTTACCTTTTGCTTGGTTTGCCCTATGTACTATTTTCTTTCTGGACAGTTACACCCTATTATATAAATGACCCCAAATGAATTACAGTCATAATGATCAATGGCATTGTATAAAATGCCATTGATTCTGGTACCATCTACATTTTTGATATTATTACATACCTTACACCTACCACATGGATAAGCACCTGCATTAGTCACCCTCTCTCTTCTACCTTTATATCTAACCAGCTCCTTCAAATTTTGAAATCTACCCTAAGGCTCGTGGGGGGGGTGCATCATAGTTTTCAAAGGAGGTTAATAGACATGGAATTTAAATACATTATTAATTTTAATACTTTGTATCCAAATGGAATGAATTTAGAAGTGTAAATGTATTTACAATGGATGCTATGGATGTTATAAGATAGTTAATGTATGAACTGTATATAAATATTTTATACAAATGTAGGAATTTAGTTATCTTGTAATAATGTTTTATATGGCTTTAAAAATTTGAAAAAAATGTTGATTAGGTTCATAGGTTCATAGATTAGTACTAAGCTAACTGCCCTTGCGAGCCATTTTTTTAGCCCTAGCCAATCCCTTTGTGAGACTCAAACCTGCACACCTTGTTTTTTTGGCAAACACCTTAACCCCTAACCACCACCCCAACCCAACTTGATTGATTAATTGATGTTAATTAATGAAGTTATTGGTGGTGTATATAGACTTGTTTCTGAGAATGTTAGTTATTCCATTTGAAGGCGAAGGCTGAGGTACCAGAATCGTAATAAAGACATTTATTTTTTCAGTCTGGGCTGCTATTTTCATATTTGGTGAAGTTTTATCTTATTTTTGGAGAAGCTGTTCACAGCTATTCAGTGTGTTTTTGGTGATATCACCAATGCACTCAAGTCTTTCAACAGGTGCTGTTATGACTCTGTCATAACCCATGTTGAAGTGAATGACTTGAGATATACCTCCCTGGACTATATGCAGAGAGACATGATCGAGCTCACTGAGTATGTGTGCCAGCATGTGTATGTACCTAGCCTTAAGCAGCATTCTACCATCTCCCAGAATGATGTCTCAATACAAACAGAAAATGACTGACTTTAACAACTGGCTTAGTTTCTGGTGTCATTCCAAGGTTATCCAGTACCTGAGAGCCAAGGATGACTTGACTGACAAGCCACAATGCTTTGCTAGCGATGGTCTGCATCTGTCTCCCTTGTGCTTCAGGCTCCTGGCAAAGGGTCTTGCCTCCCCCATAGTTCCTTTTTAGGCAATGCCATGAGGTCAAAACTACCAACATGAACATTTCATCAACATGTAATTTAAATGTCATGCTGTTAAATACTAAGTCTACACATGAAACTCCACTAATTGCAAGAATTCTTAACCTGGAAGAAGCTGACATTTGTGCAGTCACAGAAACATGGTTCAAAGCTGCTGAGATCACCCCAGCCATTCACTCCCCAAACCATGGGCAGTAAAACAAAAGGAGGTGGAGTTGACATACACAACTCTAGGCTGGTCAAACAGTATGATGCACAAGAAACACTCCATATGCAGTTAACAATTGACAATACCCCTATTCAACTAATGGCTAACTATAGGACTCCAACTCTGACTGAGGATGCCCGCTCCACCTATCTGGACCTCTTCAAATCTATCAAGATTCAACCCTTTACCCTGATCCTGGGTGACTTTAACTATCCAGCCATAGATTGGAAGAAATACTCATGCCAAAACACAAATGCCTAGAGATTCCTTGATTTCATCAATGCAAATAAATTGGACCAGTTGGTTGACATCCCCACAAGAGGTGAAAATATCTTACACTTGGTATTAACCAACATGAGTAACCACTGCAGCATCCCTACAGTGTCATCATCTCTGGTAAGATCCAACCACAAAGCAGTCACTTTTGAAGTCACCATCTCCAGCAACCCCCCCACCCCCTCATCTAGGGTCAAACAAAAAAACTTCTCCAAAGCTGATTATAACCTCCTGAGGAAAGGAATAAACAGCTTCACAGCCCCTTTTCCTCCATAGGAACTGGCACATATGTCCAAACCTACACCAAAGTACTATATGAGCATTTATATAGTTGCAAGGAATCAGGAACACCAGACAGGATGAAATCCTTCTCCTCAGGGAAGAGTAAAGCTGTCTGGTAGACATCTACAATAAATTATCTCTATAATAAAAGGAAAAAAATGCTGTCCAGGACCAAGAAGGAGTAGGTACCTAACTGGAACCAAATCTCTCCTTAGCCTGAACAAGCAAATAAGAGCACTAGTGAAATCCTCCAAGGCAAACTTCGAGTCCCAATTGGCTACATCTACTAAAGATAATCATCATGCCTTCTTCACATATATCCGCAATCAAGGGAAGCACCCAGATCTGCTCAGAACTGGTGGTCAAGGACACCACATACACAAAGGTTGTAGATATAGCCAATGTGCTGGCAGACAGATTCAGTAAAAACTTCACTCCACTGTCCCCCCATCAGTAAAACAGGACATCCCTAGTACCTGCACCCCTCCCCTTATCTCTATGGAGCAAGTCATCACTGCCCTTTCAAAGGCAAAAAATACAGCCTCCACGGGACCCAATGACATCCCAGGCTACATCCTACATGAACTCAGGCAGGAATTTACAGCAGCATTAGACACCCTATTCACCCAAAGCCTGCGTACTGGCTTCTTCCCAGCGAAATGGAGGATAGCTACTGTCATCCCTTTGCAGAAAGGTGGAGCATCCACGATCCAGGAAATTATAGACCCATCAGCATAACTAGCCTGATCTGCAAGGACATGGAGTGGATTATCAAGGACTTCATTAACAAGGACATTGGAAACCTCCAGACACTTGATCCCACACAGTTTGATTTTGTCAAGAGGCGGTCATGCCTGTTAAATTTGGTCGACTTCTTTGAGACAGTCACCAAGGCCATAGATGAGGGGAAGACAGTGCACACCACCTACTTTGACCTGGCCAAAACCTTCAGTACTATTCCCCACTCACATATAATAGATAAACTCTCTCAACTAGGCATCAATCCATATGTTACCAGATGGGTAGCAAATGGCTGGTAGAAACCACCTTCCCAAAATAGGGAAGCCACTTCAAGTAGTGGACCTTTTAAAAGTGGTATACCCCAGGGATCGGTCTTTACCTCTGGTGTTTGGGATATACTTCTCGAAGGTGCAGACCAAATCTAGTGGGCTATGGCTAACCAAGTTTGCAAATGACTGCAAGCTGGGTGCACTTATCAATTCCCAAAGTGATGTGGACATCCTCCAAGAGGGTCTCGCCCAAAGAAATGACTGGTGCCAGAAACATGGCCTCAAGCTGAATGCCAAAAAATGCATCATCATCCCATTTGGGGAGCATGTTGTCCTACATATTATCACATTTATAGCAATGTCCTAAGCATGCAATCAGTTCTGAGGGATTTGGGCACCGAGGTTGATAGCAACCTGATTTTGACCACCATGTTGCTTCCATTGTATGGAAAGCTTTCTACATGGCCCACCTCATAAGTAAGGGTATCTCATCTAGGGACAAGGAGTTCATAACATCCCTGTATTCTTTCCTTATAAGGCCAATTACTGAGTACAATGCCCCCTTTTGACATGTACCTCACAAAACATATGTAGCAGCTTGAGATACCACAAATGTTCCTCACCAGGAAAATCCAGGGCCTCAAACACCTATCCTACACAGATAGGCTGAAAGCCCTGTCCCTCACCTCAGTTTCATACAGACACCTCAGAGGTGACCTTTGTCTGTCATACAAAGCAATTAAAGACCTCACCTTGATAAGACTGCTGCATATCCACAAGCCAAACTCCACTCAAGTAACATGCATATGAGACCTCAACCTGGTCTGTGACATTAATAGGATTTGTTTGCGGAACAGATTTGTGTCCTAGAGTATCCCCCATCTGTGGAATAGACTCCCTCTCCATGTCAAGCAGAGTATCTCAATATCCATTTTTAAGCCCAACCTGGATAACTGGATGGGAAACAGAAAATACACCCCTGGGATTCCACCTGTGTCCCCGCTGGACAGGGACTTTGGGTTCTGACTTGTTTAACATGGGCTAAACTCTTGGCTAGGCTTATAATGGCCTCAGGGTCAATAGCCTAGCAACTTCCTATGATTATATGATCCTATGTCCAGGCAAATTTGGATGGCTTGTGGCTGACCAAGTTCGCTAACAATTGCAAATTAGGAGCAAACACTGAGTCCCTCAATGACATTAATGTACTGCAGGCAGGGTTAACACACAGACAAATGATTGGTGCCAAAGCCACAGACTAAAGTTAAATGCAAAAAAAAAAAAATCATTATTATTCTCTTTGGGAAAGCTGTCATCCCTTTTAGTAACAGTATAGGCAGTAACCCCCCCTAAGTGTAGACCCAGTGGTACGTGATCTGGGTATTCAGGTTGATAGCAGTCTGAACTTTGACCACCATATATCCGCAGTAGTAAGGAAATTCTTCTATGTGGCACATCTTATTAGTAAAAGCATCACATATAGATTTAAGAATATTATAATTTCTTTATACTCTGGCCCGATCAGACCAATAATTAAGTACAATGCTCACTTTTGCTTGTACTTCACCAGACACCTGCAATAATTGGAGACAACACAGAGGTTTCTCACCAAGAAATCACAGGGTACACAAAACAAGTCTTACGTGGAAAGGCTGAAAGCCCTGTCACTGTATTCTGTCTCCTACAGGTTGCTAAGGGGTGACCTGTGCTTGGGTTACATGGCAGTCTCTGACCTGGCCCTGATAAAAATACTACACATGTATAGATCAAACTGCAGGATGGTTACTCACTCCGGTGATCTTAACCTAGCCTGTGACATGAAAAGGTCATGCTGGAGAGAGAGATATAAATCTCCCAGAGACTGTTACTTCTCGGGAACAAGCTTCCAGTTCATGTGAAACAGAGCCCCTCCCTGACTGTCTTCAAATGCCACCTAGATCAATGGATGGTGACAACAAATTCACTTATGAACTAGTGCTCAAATCCTTCCTCGACTGAGGAAATTGGTATTCACTACCATATAACCTTATGTCTGTGAACTTCACTCTAACCACCAACAATGCAGCAACTCAGGAAAAATATATCTAGGCTTGTAAGGGCTCAAGGGCCATTCACCTAGTAACCTTCTATAAACCTATGCTTGGCCAGAGTGCAGTGCTCATCCCTGTGGAAGCTGTAGCTGGCAATAATGGGTCTGTTGGCCCTAACTTTCCTAAAAAAAGAGAAAGAAAACTAAACTTTTAACCTTCCTGTTGTCACTTTCTAAGGACAGGAGTAATTTATTGGGCTTGGCTTAGACTGTTGTGCAGGATGTTGACACTGCTTCTATGACGGTTTCTGGTAAAAGAAAAAGGGATAGTTCTTTCCCTGGAATAGATTAAGATTTTGAATCTGTAGTGTAATGTCAAAGGACCTCAGATTTCTGATGCAGATTCTGAGAAGAATGTGGTAAGATAAAAATATTTCCTTAACTGCATTTGTACTTGTTTTATACAGTGATCACTACAGCTTCTTAGTATTTTAAAAATTTATTTCAGTGTCTGGCAAAAATAGTAATTTCTCTGTTGGCTTTTCTAATCTGCGTGTCACATTTTTTTTTCAGAAGGACAAATTAACAAGGAAACTAGATGTTTGTGCTTGTTTATTGTTTATTCTGTACTTGAGAGCTACATTTCCTGAGCTGTTACATTAAGAAATTCCATACATCTTACGGTAGAAGGTGTTTACCTGGTTTCTCTGAGTTGGGAAGCACTGCTATTTTTTTGTTTAATCTGCACTTGAGATTTCAGGGTTAGACATCTTCTGGCAGAAGGTGTTTACCAGGCCTCTCTGAGTTGGGAAGGTCAAAGTTTGGATATTTATTGGCTAGAGGGCATAGGTGTTAGTTTTCAAGCTTTTTGTTTCTCTATGCATGAAACTTCCCCTCTGGCCTCACTGGTTAAAAGTGTCCTGAATAGTAACAAATGCCTAGACAATAGAATTTACATATAAAGTTAGGATTAGATCTAAAACCTGTTAAATAGTGTGGCATTATGCAGAAATAAGCATAGAGCATCTAGCTTGTGCCTCAAATAGCACTACCATAACCTAGTATTATATATAATCTTGCCCTTATCCCAAGAAACTACCCTAGGAGACCCCTGTTAAAACCTAATCCTTAATCCTAAACAGCCAACCTTATTACAGGACCATACACCATGGAGATGCAATTTCCAAATGTCTCTGTGGCCATCTTTGTAGATTTGGGCACCCTACGGCTATGTATCAATTGTTTGAAGTTCTCAGACAGCCAGTTAATAATTGAAGAAAATAACACAGTATGCAAGAAGACATAAATGCACAACTTCCATGGAGACAAAATCTCACATACAATCAAGGTTGTCAGGAATACCCACACTACATCCCTCACACACACCATTCACCACACACACAGTGTGTCTTATGCTGAAGCATTTAAAAGAAATGTTTCCAGGTCTCAAAGACCTCCAAAGTCACCTAATGGCAACACTGCTCCTCAGCAATCACTAAAGCACACCCCAAAAGCAATGTCAAACATCTTATATAAGGCTACACTTAATGTACCTCCAGGTGCAAAGCCCATAAAGCAAGCCGACACTTAATACTCTTATCATTGGGAACTCTATTGTATGACACACAGATACCCCACTAACCAGGTTGGACAAGGAGAAGACAACAGTCAGTTAGCTATCTAAGCCAGGATGTACAGTATCATGTATGTACTCAGGCTGCTGCACCCAGATGCCAATATGATTTCATCCTAGTCTATGTGGGTGTAAATGACCTGAGACATACCACACTGGACTATATAAAAAGAACTATAATGGATCTCTTGGAATATGTGGCACAAATAGGTATGTGATTTGCACTGAGCAGCATTCTACCTTCACCAATGAAGTTGCCAAGATATGATCACAACATGATTGATATTAATAATTGGCTTAGTTCCTGGTGTAACTCCAGGGGGTGCAGTATCTGTCAGCATGAAAGAACATGGACAAAAGGCTAAATTGCTTTACCAAGGATGGGTTGCACCTGTCCCCACTAGGCTTTTAGATATTTTCCTAAAACTTTATACATCCCCCTTAGAACCATTATTAGGCAACACCAAAAAGGAAAATCTATCAGCAGAGTGAAAAAAGGGAAAGTCTAAAAGTGACCTTAATGTGTTACTGATCAATGCTCAGAGCCTAAACAAAAAAAATGCACACCCTTCAAGTCCTTCTCACTCTGGAGACTGTGCCGTGACTGAGACTTGTTTTAAAGCCATAGACAGTAATCCAGAATTGTAAGGCTATGGTGCCTTCCACACATTTAGACCAACAACATCACAGACTGGAGCCAAAGGTGGAGATATTTATTTATTTATTTATTTATTGGCGTTTGAGTACCAGGAAAGTCCTACTGGGTTGAAGCCCATTTTCAGTGAAGACCAGGGGAGAAAATCTCCGAATTATTAAACATTTTAAGAACAATAATTTTACAATCTTCAAAGATAAAGCAAAAACCATTGCAGTTTATCTAATTATAACAAATTAGACATAATGTAAAAACATTGGTTAAAATTCAATACAGAGTATATGACAATTATTTAATATTTAGAGGAACTTTTAGACAAATTTCAGAGAAAGTAATGGTATGCTAGTCTAATACAAACAGGAACTGCAAATGCGATATGAAGTGAGGGAAAAACAGGCTTATGGTATATTTAGAGAGAAAGTCAGGGAAGAGAATTAGATAGCAGTAAGGAAGAAAGTGAAGAAGGGAGAGTAAGGAAGTATAAGGAATGAAAAGATGCTTGTTCACATTTAGGGATATAGTTTATCCTGGATTTGAGCAAGAACAGAGACAAACTTAGCAAGGACGTCTTTGAGATACATTGTTATATGTTAGCAAAAAAACATGCCTTCAGGCTAGTTATGGAGGTGTTTTGTTATATGCTACCAAAAAACATATGTTCAGTTTGGTTAATCAGGACTATACAATGGAGCTCATCAATGTGCAAATCACCATAGTTAAGGTCCTTCACCATATAATGGCTAGCTACACGTCAAACCTATGCCCCTAGAGTCTCACACCTCTTAACTAAACCTACTACAGGTGCTCACTATCCAACCAAACATCCTATTCATGGGTGACTTTAAATACTCTTGTGGGTAATGTTCTCTGCCTCAAACACACAGGCACAGTGCTTCCCAGACTTTATTAACACAAACATCCTGCACACTCCAACCAGATGATCAAACATATTGGATATGGTACTCGCCAAGTTGGGAGAGCATTGCACCTTCTCTCCTGTGTTACGTCCTCACTATTGAGGTGAGAACACAAAGCTGTCTTATTTGAAGTAAGAATTAACCCAGAAAATCAAGTAAACCAGTAGCACTTAGGATTTGTTCCTATTAATTAGCAGTTTGTCAAAATTCAAAGCTCCCCTACCCCAAGACTACAGCTATCTATGCAGAATTATTCAGAGTCACTATACAAACATGTGAATAGCTGCATAGAGGCTGGCATACCTACCAGAAATAAATCCAAAACAAACATTAGAAATAAACCCCACTGCTGGAATCTTCACCTTGAGTAGGTATATAATAAAACTAGAAAACCATGGCCAAAATCAGGAAAAGCAACTCCCTTAAAGACAAGTCCTGTCTTATACAATTAAACAAAAAAATACAAGGTCTAATTAATTTCAAAAATGCCAACTTTGAGGACAGGATAGCTTGTCAACTAAGGACAATCAGAAAACCTTCTTCAATTATGCCTGGAACCTTAGAGGTAACACACAACAGTTTGCTGAACTGGTGAAGAATGGTATCACCGACATCATTCAGGGTGACATAGCAAATATACTTGCTGATAATTCAAACTTTACCAGCCACTCCCTCCCAGCTCTGACAGGTAAAATCCCTTCCAACATACTTCTCCCAGCTATCACCGGGGACCAGGTGCTGGCAGCACTTGCTAAAGCTAAGAACACAGCCTCCATGGGTCCCAACAACATCCCCGGCTGGATGATCTTTACTGGCAGAGGGCATTTCTTTTCCAAAATGTGTTTAATTGTAACTAATGTTATTTATCTCAATAGGCCAGCCATTAATATATGCAACAGCAGCTTACACAAGTACAATCAACTTTAGGAAGTCTAGATTTATGATCAATAATAAGCATATCATGCAACTTTTGAAACAAGGACACGGGTCTTCAATGTTATGAGGTATTACGTTTGTATATACACAGCATGTAGTACACTGTATGTGATAGTTATGCTTTTGGAAAGCATGCTTTTGGCATGCTTATTTAAATAATCCATTCTCAGTTGTAATCTAAAGAAGTTTAAATAAAAAAAGCAATATAGAAATTAGTAGCCACAGAATTCACAGAAATTAAAACAACTGCTGACTTAATAAAAATTGTGTGAAGAAATCATACAAGCAATATGCAAATAAATATCTCAGTTTACAAAAAATCCTTCTGGATCTAGGTAGAAAAAAATCACAGACACTGTGGATAGATTTATTTGCTTTCATTCGCTGTTTTATTAACAGTCAAACTTCATCAGAAATAAAGCCAGTGGTGGTATGAGGGACATATAAAGATTTGCTAACTACACAGGTTGAGTGACAGTTTGATGGGGTGATGTCACATTCTATCTGTTCCATTTAAAGATGCATTTCACATTCAAGCTTCCATTAAACTCTGCGGGTGTGTCTGCTCTAAGCTGGATTTGCCATCTTAATTCTTTTACTTTGAGCAATGGGTTGCTATTACTATAGAAAGAAGTAACTTTTCTTGGAACCAGAAACATATCTCAGTTTACTTTGTACCAAGGGAAGTAATTCATAAAGAAGTTATAATGACTTACCATGCCAGTTGAAGTAATCAGATTAAAACACTGGATGTTCCTTTCATCTCACATGAATGTGAACAATTCTTTGTGCAACAATCACTCACAGTCACATCTCCTTACAACTATTTAGGTCACTTAGAAGGGCAAGAGTGTGCCTGTCTACAAAACTATTCCTTTCTTCTAACAAACAGTAAAACTATAAA
>NC_056751.1:495306973-495365936 GCF_019279795.1 Protopterus annectens
CTGGTGCCATTGATTTCGATTCTTTCACTGCATCATAAACTGAGCCCATGATGGAACAGCATGTTAAAGTCAACATCAGTCAAATGGAGCAATTATGAGGCCAGTTGAATTATTGCCACCGAGGTACATTTGAATAGTGGTACCACAGATACTTTAATTTCCACTTTCTTTCCTCCTTTAATCTGAAGTCAGAGCTTTACTTTTAAAAAATAAATATATCAGAGTTGTAACTCAGTGAGCCACAGGAAAGAGAAAAGCTGTAGACTGTTGCCACTGTCACTCCATTGCTAGTAGAAAACATCTGTGTGCTGTATTGCAGTGATGCAAAATTGCCTCCACCAACCAGAACTAGGTGACCTGTTGGTTTCCGCCATCACTTAGTGGCAGCAACGAAGCTCTGATATGAGTGCTCCATGCTGTGCTAAAAAATCTGCAATTACTGACTGCTTTCTGATGATCGTAACTATACAAACTTGCAGGGCATTAGAGTCTGCTCAGTGAGAGGAATCTGTTACTTGAGTGAAGTAAGCTGTGCAGCTTTTGCTTGCAGTTTGGATCTCCTGACTTACCATAAAGCAAATAGGTACCTTGCAAAGGGTCTCTGTATTTGTTAAACTTTGTTGTTTTTCTGCTATTTTCCTTAATTATTTTGCACGCTCTGTGGGATGATGACAAACACAAAGAATAATGTACATTTACATTTCCAAGGTTTTGTCTTTGTGACCTACTGATTCTATATTATAGGAAGGAGATATCACTTTGCAAATTAATCATCTTCTATATAAAGTATCCCTGCTTCACCAATTTATACTGTCGCATTCTGTCAAACAGTGAAGAACTTTCTGTTTTACCTTTCCCATCACTTCCCGCAATGAGTTTTCATGATGTGTTAGGTGGCTTGTTTGACTGCACTTTGGCATTCTGATTGCATTTAAGAGGGGGTAGAGCAATGAGTTTAAACACATGTCTCTGCTGAGTGTTCCCCACAACTGCTTTGTGGGGTGAGGGGAAGTGGAATTAAGGTACGCCTTTGCTTGTTTGTGACTTTGTCACTGACACTTTACATATAAAGCATGTAAAGCATCTCTGGGCTACACAAGCACACACTGACAGTATTGCTGCTGATGTGTCGACTTCAAATTAATTTTTTACTGAAAAGTTTTCCTACATTCAAACTGTTTCATTAGGATTCATTTTTAGGTTTACATTCCACCTGTGTATAGCTTTAACAATTATAGTTCAGTGTACAGTGTTGCTTTACTGTACAGTGCACACAATGATACATAGCTTTCCTTGTAGTAACTGTTGAAAAACTCAGTTATGTGTCTTTTCAATGAAGCATTTGATACTAAAAGGCAGAACAGGCAATCTGTGCTAAAACATACTTTAGAACAAGATATACTTGGTTGAAGGACAAAGGCATGCTTTTTAGAATTTGCTAAAATAGTGTGTTTCTCATTTTGTCTACTGTCAAATTTTGATGTGATCTGTGTTCCATATTTGCCTCTAACAAGGATCAGAACTATGGCCTCCCATTTTAATTATTCTGAGTCTTTTGGGTTTCTAATACCATGATGGGAATGGTATTAATTTATGAAATTAATATTGTTTCAGTCTTTGATGTTAGCCAAATATGTTCTTCACAACACCCACAGTGTGCCCAGAGTTGACTCCTTCTTCAGTTCATACAGAGTTACATGTATTGGTAGCATATCTAAATATGACTGTGCATTCTTTTTTAGGAGACCCATTGCTTGTACTACTATTGAAACTGTCCACATTGCTCTTCCTTCTGCCTGCAAATCCTAGTATTTTATGACTTTGTAGCTCTGTGTGGATAGCAAACTGTGATCACTGGGTGTAGCAATTTCAGTGATCAATAGTACTTTTGTCATCATTGTCTATAATGCTTTGTGGCTCATGTCGAGACCTATGGCTTCCCCTGTAAAAAAGGTATGTCATGTGAAGATAGAACCTGACATCACTGCCTGTCAACGTTATGTCTTTCATTTGCATTAAAAAATAGGTTCAATGGAGCAATTTTACTTGTTCTTACTTTATTTTCACTCTTTCTCAGTGTTGAAACCTGGGGTACATGTTTTTTACAGTTATTTTCTGCCCTGGAGCATTTTTTTCTGTCAACTTATGCAGCTACAAGCAGTCTCCTCTGTAAAAAGTAACTCTTGTGAGGGTTGACCCTGTTGAGCTGAGAATGGTATAGTTGCTTGGCCAGGTTCTGCATTCTATTTACATCAAAAGCAGTTCCAGTGATATTGTTTTATTTCCCTAACTTTATTTTCACTCTGTCTCAGTAGTAAGGTTTATTGTTCTGACATCTGTTTGCTGCCATGAGTTTTTTCTTTTTAATTACTGCTTTTGTGAATGGTCTGTTCCTGTAAAAGGGTGTTGTCTGAGGGCATAGTTTGTTATACCTGTTTGACCAGGCTATGCTTTTTATGAACATTAAAAGTTATTCTGTTGGTGTTCTTTTATTTTTCTTACTTTGTTTTCACTCTGTACCAGGGCTATGGTGGTTTGCTTTGACAACCATTTACTGCCCTGCATTTTATATTTAATTACCGCTGCTATGAGTAGTTTTCCCTGTGAAACATATGTTATGTGGGAGTAGGGCCTGGTGTAGCAAACTGACCAGACTCTGCTTTTCATAATATATCAAAAGTAGTTTCTTTGTTGTTTTGCTTTTCTTACTTTTCACTCTTTTTCAGTGCAAAGGTGATTTACTCTGACAAGCATTTACTGTCTTTTTTTTTTTTTAAACAGCTTTATTGAAACCATTAATATAATGAGCAGATATTTTGAAAAAAAAATGAATAAAAAGTTGAATTTTTAAAGTACAATATTTAAAAATGAAAATATTAGTGCAATAACTATAATAGCACAGAAAACTATGTACAATGACGTTCACTATATATCAAACAACAAGATCAATTAAGTTAACTTTGGCAGAAGAAAAATAAAAACAAAGAATAAAAGATTAAAATAGAAAGATTACTGCATTAATCATTTATCCAGTTCTTTAACTAATAATTCATGTACATTTTCCCATTTTTAATATAATTTTGTATTCCTTGTAGATTTTAGATTTGATAATTGACATTTCTAACTTAGATATTCCTAAGAGAAGACCTTTAAACTCTTTAAATGAGGGAGCTGATGAGGAATTCCAGTTTCTTGCAATTGTTTTCCTGGCAGTGCACAGTATAGACGAGAGCAAATAATATTTGTTTTTATTTATACAGTCTGGAACAGGTGTATTGAATAATACAAGTGACCTTGTAAGCATAAAATTGTCTATAAAAATTGCCTGTAAAAAAGTGTTAACTTCTTCCCAAAATTTCTTTAATAGTACACAGTCTTAAAATATATGGTTCCAATCAACATTTGTTACTTAGTTACATCTCCAGCAAGCAATATCTTGTTTAGTTAACTTACTTATTTTCTGAGGTGTGATGAAAGATTTATGTAAAAATCTCCATGTGAAGATTCTCCATTTAATGGAGGAAGTGGTTTTGCTGTCGGACTGAAGGAAATTAACTTTGTCTTTTTCTGAGGGAATAAAACTATTGATTACTGAAAATGAATTCCAATAGTTACCTGAATATACATCTAGATCTTGATTAATTGCTCTATATATATATATAGGATATAGTATTTTTAACTGGTAAAGTATTATAAGTATATAAAATAAAATAATGAATAAGTCTGGGTATTAAATTCTTAGCATTTGAGAGGATTAAAATTAACTTATCTATTTCGGAAATACAATTTAATAATAAAATATATTCTAAAACTGAGGATGTTCTTAATATCTTTGAGAAAATATATATTAATATTTATGATGGACAAAAGGATATGATCCCTAACAGAAATTCTGAACAATTTCTACAGTCAATTAAGTTTCTAACAATAGGAGAGGACATTCAAAATGACTTGATTAAACTGATATCTGAAGAAGAAATAGTATATATAATTCAGCATATGAAATCACATAAATCACCAGGTCCTGATGGCTTGACAGTGAAGTTTTATAAAAAGTTTACAGATATTTTCGGTAAGATACTTTCAGTTGTGTTTAACTACATAATTAGGAATAAAATTAATGATCCTCATCTTAACGCCTCAAAAACTATTTTTATACATAAAGCCAATTCAGACCCTCAAAATCCGGATAATTATAGACCAATATCATTAATAAACATAGATATGAAAATTCTAACCTCTATTATAGCATCTAGACTGAAAAAAATCATGACTCATATAATTTCCAAAGAACAGGCTGGTTTATGGCAGGTAGACAAACCAGTGATAATACACTTACATTACATACTATATTAGAGCATGCTAAGCAAAATAATTTAAATATTTATGCCCTTATAATTGATGCCCAGAAAGCCTTTGATAGGGTTGATACAAATTTCTTGTTTGATCTTTTACCATATTTTAATATATCACATGAGTTTGTTCAAATGTTACAAATATTATATAGTAATCCCTATACTATATTGTATATTAATAAAAACTTCTCTAAAAGAATACAGATTAAGACTTTATTATTTAATATCTATCTTGAACCATTGTTTTATATATTAAACAAAATGTTTATCATAATGTCCCAATAATTTATGGAACTAAAATATTAATGGCAGCTTTTGCTGACGATCTTAGCATTTATTGTGCATCTCCATTATCAGACACTGAAAAATTGTTGAAGGCTGTTGATGATTTCTCAAAAGTGTCTAACTATAAATTTAACTTGAAAAAAAACAATATCTTCCCTTTAAAGACACCTAAACCCTTTTCGTTACTGCCCTTAGTGGGACAGGTATCATTTAAAGAAAGTATTAAATATCTAGGTATTAAGTTCTCTACAGATAATAAAGACTTTTACAATAATAATATAAAAGCAATCTGGGAACAAATAATTTCTAATTTTGGGAAATGGGCCAATATTAGCAAAAGTTTCAATTATCAAAATGAACATATTACCACGATTACTGTATATTTTGAACATATTACCACGATTACTGTATATTTTTAGGTCAGCCCATCTATTACTTTCGAAGACTTTTTTAAACAGATTCATAATGAATTGGCTAAATTCATTTGGGAACCAAACAAAACCAGGATATCTTATGATAAATTAATGACCCCAAAAAATAGAGGAGGACTGGAATTACCTAATTTTGAAATGTATTATTTAATTGTAAACTCCAATAGAATTTTAAGAACTGCCAATTATGATATAAATAATACTAAATGGACACCACCTTGGGTAGTTTTGAATTATAAATATATTCTAAAGTTAAATATTAATCCTAAAGCAATACTTTTTTTGGGTAAGGATACATTGAAAATATATGGGATTATTGAACACATCAAAACAAACATATTTTCTTTACATAACTTATTTCAATCATTAGATCTGGTTCAACATATGATGTTTTTTCAACCCTTTCATAAGAATCCGAATTTAAAATTGAATAATCAACTAATTGATCTTAAAAAGTTTCCATTAATAGCCAATCTAACATTGATTGATATATATAAACATCTTGACAGTTCGGCCAACCAAATAAGCCAAGAACTTAATTTACCTAAAAATTATCTAGTTATTCTGAGACAAATTAGAGAACTCACTATAAGTTATTTTAAAAATTTTAAACCAGAAGAAGAGGCTGTAAATAGATGCTCTTTGTTGTGGCAAGCTCTCCAACAGGATATTAAATATATCATGACAGCAAATAAATTAATTAAAGAATTTAAATTTCATGATAAAATTTTGTTATCAAACTATTGGGAAGAGAAAATTTTACTGACAGATAGAAGTAATATGTTTAAAGCAATTGACTTGACCATCAAATCTACTTCTCTTCAAAAATTAATATATAACCAGTTGATGATTTGGAACAATACATATTATACACGCCTTGCCCTGCATAAATTTAATCCTAAAAATTCCCCTACTTGTCCATATTGTAAAAATCAGCCAGCTGATCTTCTTCATATGTTCTGGAGTTGTAAATGTATTTTCAAACTTTGGAATTCCCTTAAGATTCAACTTCAGAAGGTGGGTTACCAAAGTACAATGTTGTCATGGAAATTTATGATTCTGCATATTCCCCCGAAAGAGATCCCTAAATCACAAATTATTATATATATTAATATTTTTTTATTAATGAAGCTTTATATAGCTACAAATTGGTTAGACCCATCTAAAACTTCATGGCAAAACTTTAGAGTTCTAGTGACAAAACATATATCGGCTCATAAACTACTGTTAAACCCACATAATAAGAATGTTAACAATCCAACAATTTGGGAACCGATTTTTAATATTATACTAGCATAGTATTCAACTTGGAAATAAATAATTATTTATGTGTGTGGGGAGAATTTCGTAATCAACTATTACTTGCATTTACTCTTATTTTTTTTTATATTTAAATGTGTTACATGGAAGCATTCTTGTAAATATTGTATATACGGTGTGGCTATTAGTGATATTAGATAATGGTTTTTGTTTTGTGAATATATGTTATTTTTGTTCTTCATTGTGTATGAAAATAATATAATAATAAAGATTTATTATGGAAAAAAAATTAGCTTATCTAGAATATATTTTCTAAACTCTTGCAAATCTGAGCAAAGTAAAGTGTTAAGGTTATTTTTATCTAACAGCTTTAATAGATTTTGTCTCATTTTTATTTAGCATTTGATGCCAAAACATTAATTGTTTTTGTCTAAATAGCAACATTTTAGAATGATCTGCAGAGAGAATTCTTGTGTATAGGCAATAGGAAAGATGAGGAACAACTATTCTCAAAGATTCTAAACCTAAATATATAGTTTTTAAAAGCCTTTAGAATTAAAATTACATAAGTAGATTTAAACATTTAAGTGGAATAATTGGAAAAGTACTCTCCCAAATTCCATATAAATGAATTATTTATTAACAGTGATAGACGATTATTATATTTTTTTTTGGTATTTTGGGATAAATTTAACATAATATTTTTCCATTTTGCAAAATACTCTCCATCCATAAGATAAACAATTGTTTTAATAACTGATGAATATCAATAAAGTTCAAGATTTGGTAAATATATACCTCCATTTTCCCAACTATACATATGATAGAGCAATGCAATTCAAGTCTTTATCAGATGCCACAAAAAGTTTTTAATCAGTGTGTTAAATTTTTTAATGTAAGAGCCTGTAGGGGGAATAGAAATAGATCGTATTATGTATAAGATCTTTGGAAGCAAGATAATCTTCATAATGAAAATTTTTTCATCCATTGTAAATAGAATCTTTTCCACTTACTTATTAGAGTCTCTATGATTGTTATACTTTCACTATAATTTAGGTGTAACATATATTTAATATTAGTTGCTATAATTATACCTAAATATGTTATTTGTTGAGATTGAGGTATATATTTTTTATATTGGTTTTGTATATTATAACTTTTGGAACCAATTAGGAGAATCTGTGTTTTAGAGTTATTAAAATTAAAACCAGAACTTTTTTGAAATATATCCATATTTTTAAACAATTTTTGTAAGGTGGGGTTAGTACCACCAAGAGTAATTAATACATCATCAGCAAACATTTGGATTTTTGATGTTTCATTAAAATTTAACCTATATCCTTGTATGTTATTGTTATGCCTTATTAATTTAGCCCAAGGTTCCATAATTAATGTGAATAATAGTGGAGATAAAGGGCAACCTTGTCTGGTTCCTTTTACAATGGGTATGTTCTTGTATATATTTGGTACCTATTTTTATGTAGGCTTGATGACGAAAGCGCTTACTGTGTAATGTGGTTTTGATTAAAAACTGTTTTTGGGTGATTCATCACATTCTTTTAGTTTGTTTGTCTTTTCCATCTAAGAATGTTGGATATATTTTTTTGGTTTGGACTTTCTATTTTTATGTAGGCTTGACTTTCATTATATAATTGAGTTATAAGATTAATAAAGCTATTAAAAAAAGTTTAAGTTTTTCAGTAAGATAAAAACATAGTCCCAATTAACTGAGTAGAAGGCACAGTTAATGTCTAAACTAACGAGTCAAATTATTCTTTAAGGCTTTTATTGATTTAATTAAAGTTATTGTTCTTTTGATGTTATCATAAGAAGTTCTATTAATTATAAAACCTGTCTGATCCATATCTACCAGGGATGGTAAAAAAGATTTGAGTCTATCAGCATACATAGACATGAACATTTTATAGTCTGTGTTTAATAACACAATGGGCCTATATGAAACATATTTTAAAGGGTTTTTATCAGACTTTAGTATGGGAGAAATAAATGTGCAATTCCAATAGGGGGTATACTGTTATTATTTTGAGCTATATTTAATACTGTATGTAGCAGAGTTAATGCTTTAGCAGGCAAAACCTTGCAACTTTCAGAAATTATACCATAATTACCAGGAGCTTTACTTTGCTTAAGTTTAGTTATTTGAGCTTTTACTTCTTTAAAATATATTTGTTTATCTATTAATTTTATTTTTGTTTCTAATAGTCTGTTCTTTATATTATTATTTATAAAAGATTGAATATCCTCTGTACTATTAATCATATCATTGGATTGGTTTAATTAAAAAAAAATTCTCTAAACTCACTTAATATATTTGGTAAATCAGATACAATTTTTTTGTTGGTAAATAATCTATTTAATCTTTTAGTCTTGTTAGATAGTATATTCATAGATCTAGGATTTATAGAAAAAGTTATAAGTTTATATTTTTCAAGATTTCTCATGACTTCATGGTTTAAAATTTCCATATATTTATTGTTTAAAGTATTTATTTCATTAATTCTATTTTTCTTATCTGGGATTTTTGAAGCATCAAGTCTTAAAGCATCTAGCTTTGTTTGTATATCTTGAAGATATTTATTCCATGAAATTCTTTTTGTTTTATATCAATCAATAATTTTACCATATAGGTAAGCTTTTAGAGCATCCCAAATGTATAATTCAGAAGTTTCCTGTGTACTATTAAGTTCAATAACATTTTGTACTTCTGTAGTAAAGAAATCAGTGAAATTTTCAGTTTAATTATGTAGGCTGGTATCCTTTTAATTTTAACATTAAATGTGGAGTTTATTATAAAATCAAATGTTATGGAATTATGGTCCGAAAGGGGACATTAAATCACTTTTGAGTTGGATAAGAAATCAGTTAAGTTATTGGAAATTAATACCCTATGTATTCTTGAATATGAATTATGTCTATGTGAGTAAAATGTATAGAACAGTGACTTAGCATCTGTAAAGTTATTAATATCTTTCATCATGTATGAATCTGAAAATGTATTCAATAGTTTAGCTATAATTAGAATTTTCATTTTGCCACTGGTACTATAGTCTTTTACATCAGAAATACAATTAAAATCCCCAACTAGAATAACGTATGTTCTATATGTTGCTTCACTTTTGTAGGTCCAATGCCAGGAATCCAATACATATTTATTAATGTCAAAATGTTCTTATTAAATTCTATAATATCTGACTAACATCCCTTTGTTATCTTTGTAAGTGTCAATTACTTTAAGCATAAGTAATGTATTTTTCCATAGTATGGCCACCCCTCTTTTTTTGTGTATGTTTTGAGCTAATCAAAAGTTTGTAAGATTTGGATTCCAATTTTGTGACATCTTCATTTAGTAAATGAGTTTCTTGGAGAAATATTAATTGAGAATTATGCAATTTAAGATATTTGTTCAAAGATCTTCTCTTACTATGATTATTTAATCAACTGATGTCTAATGATATACACTTAATAATGTCATGAAACGTTAATGTTCTGAATATCTCTTGTTGAATAACTCTCCTTTTTTCCCATATTTTATAAGTCAATAGAAATTGACTATTAGTAATACAATTATAATTTACACTTGAAACATATAAAACTTTTATCCAGTGAAATATGTTTATATCAAATTCAATTTTGTAAGACTTGGTGAACATCATAATAACTATTAACAGAAACTTATAACATTTACTAATAACATACACTCTTTCAACCCCCTCCCCCGAATTAAAAACTCCTCATTTGAGTGACATCTGTCACCCAAATATACCATCAAGCTAGTAAGAACACTCATCTCTTCTCTAACTAATTATATATGTTGTTGCATAATTTAACAATATAAAGTAGTATATGTGGTATAAAAAAACAATTATGAATTAAAATACACCCATTAAAATTGTATGTAGTAATTCAGGAAACAAATTAAAATATGTCAAATGTAACTGTTTCATTTTAACTTTTGTCAAATTGAATTCAAAATATCATAAAGACCAATTATATAGTATATAAATAAAACAAAACTCATAACTAATTCATATGTAATGAGCTGTTATAATGATCAATAAGTAGACTAATCCCCTGTCTCTGTATTTATTGTGCCAATAGCTAATAATACTATTTCCCCATCTCCATGTATCTGAAAACAAGAGCATAGAAAATATTATGTTTTAGTTTCCCACTGTAGTATGATATTCCAATAAAAGTACTCAGTATTTTCTAAGAAGGAATGTATTCCCTTTCTTTCCTTTAAGACCTTTACTAATCTGAAACTGCTTCTAGATTTGTCAGAATATATCAACATATTAGTTAATATGGCAAACATCTGCATCTGAGACTATATTGTATGCAGTAAGCTATATTCATACAGAATATATTATGTTTTAATCATTATTTCTTATATTCTCTATCTGTACTAGAATTAATCTTATTTCTGATTTTTATGTCTTGAAGAATATTAAATTCTGCTTAGGTCTCATGTAAAGATCTATATATATTTTAAATACTTTAATAATGTTGTTATATATGCTATATGTTTGTTATACCAATCAAAAGAAGCTTAACTTATATAAAATAGAATTATAAATACAAGTGTAAAAACATAAGGGTATAAATGTATCAAATGTGTTCTGATTATAAACACTCACAAATGCTTTAATATAACAGTTATATTATACAGGTTACTTAGCTGCAATTCTTTTATTTGACCTGTAGATGGCACTAGAGACCATCTAGTCAAGCTATTATCTAGCTCCGCGAAACTTCTCAGCATAGAGTTCAGTCTGTAAACATCTCCATGGAAACAACACTTTTTTTCATGCTTTCAGTTGAAGCAGTCGCAGTATAATCAGGTGCCAGAAATGTTCATCAGTTCAGATGCATGAGATTAAGGAGGGAAAACATTTGCAGCTATGTTCTTTCTTATTTTTTTTTTTCTTTTGAAAGCTGTTGATTACCTCGTGGCAGGACCAGGAAACACAAAACTGGACAGAACAAAAAGACAATAGGAGGGAGAAAACCAATACAAAATAGCGCAAAACCAACAAAGTCCATCTCTCAGACCCAGCAAACCACTAGACCACCATGAACACATTAAGCCACACTAAACCCTCCATTTTAATGATGTTGCTATATATGCAAAATGTTGTTATACCAATTAATAGAAATTTTACATAAATATAATATAATTATGAAGACAAGTGTATAAAATGTAAGGGTTTAAATGTGTCAAGTGATTTTTTTTTAAATATTCACAACTGTTTAAATTTAGCAGTCATATTATACAGGTTATTTAGCTGCAGTTTTTAATCTGACCTGTAGATGGCACTAGAGACTATATATTCTAGCTATTATCCAGCTTTGCGAAGCTTCTCAGCACAGGGTTCAGTCTGTAAACATTTCCATGGAAATGGAACATTTTCCTGCTCTCAGTTTTAGCAGCCGCAGTGCGAGCACAAACCAAGGCTATGCAGCAGTTAAGATGCATGAGATTATGGAGGGAAAATATTAATTGTTTGCTGTCTTGAGCTTTCTGTTTCAATTCTGCCTCTGCTGCAGGTTATCTCACCTGTGAAAAGTATGCTGTGTGAAGACAAAAAATCTGCTGTCACTGTTTGACAGGTTCCGCTTTTTGTATTTATGTAAAAATCTGTTTAAGTTTAAGTATTATTATTTGTATTTTTTGTATACTTTTACTCTGCCTCAGTGCTGAGGTGTGTTGTTCTGACAAATACTTGTTGAACCATTTTTTTTTTATGTTCGATAAAGCATGCTGTGTGAGGCAGAGTATGATCAATGTAACTGTTTGAACATGCTCTGTCTTTCTGCTCCTTATGGAAATGTTTGTACTCATAATGCCAAAATTTTGAAAAAAATGAAAATGCAGAAGAAAATCAAATATCAAACATCGCTCTTCTCCTTTAATTTAGTTTTTTGGGGTGCAAGGCCCACTGCACCCCCATCCCAAGAACTTATATATATATATATATATATCTATATATATATATATATATATATATATATATATATATATATATATACACTAACTCTAAGATAACAATGCCTCTGAAAAGGGAGTAGTCCAAGAACTGCCAACTTGGACTTCATATATGCAAATCCATTTGTTGGTCATTCAGTCTCAGCATTATAAGATTCACTAAAGCAGGTCTCAACATTTCAAATGGTTACCCTGGCTTTCATTTGAATCACCTGTAATTTTATTCATGCCATTCCAATTTCTTGCTTTATTTCACTGTGTTTCATTGGAGAGGTAGATTGCTCTGACAGCTACTTGTTTTCATGAGTTAAGTTAATTTGTCAGCTGTTTGCTGTCCTGGCTTTTTAATTCTTGCTGGTGTGAGTGGTCTTCCTTGTAAATATGTTGAGTTAGGCCAGACTCTGATTTTGACCTTTGAACAAGCTCTCCCTTTCTATCTCATTACTGGAGTGGAGTACTCAGACAATTATTTGTTGCCCCAAGTTTATGTAGTCTTCCTTGTAAAAAGAGTTTTGTGTGAGACCAAGGTCCACTGTAGCAGTTTGACCAAACTGTGCTTTTCATTTGTTTCCAAAACAGCTTCAGATGTAGTTTTCTTTCTCTATTTTTACTCTGTTTTAGGATTTGGGCTGATTATTCTGACAAGTATTTACTCTCCCGAGCTTTCTGTTTAATTTCTGCTGCAAACAGCAGTCATCCCTATAAATGGTGTGTTTTATTTGGGTAGAGTTGGTGTTACTGTTTGTCCAAGCTATACCTTTATGTTGCCCTGATCTTTTTATTTATTTTCTGTTACTTCAGCTAGACTCCACTGTAAATGCTGTGTTGTGTGAGGCCAGAGCCTGATGCCATACTTTGAAAAGGCTCCAAATTTCCGCTGCATCAAAACCAATTTCATTGAAGTTAATTTTCTCATTTTATTTTCCATCTGTCTCGAGGGTGGGATAGAATGTCCTGATAATTATTTGCTGTCTCAGTTTCTGTTACAATTCTCCTGTTGAGAATGTTGTAGCTATATGACTAGAGTCTGCCTTTAATTACATCAAAAGCAGGTTCGATAGTGTCATGTATTTATTTTTTTGCTTTATTTTCACTGTCATTGCTGGAGAGAGTTGATCTGACAGCTATTTCCTGACCTTATATTTCAGTTTAATTCCTGCTGCTGCGAAGCAGTCTATTTGCTGCCCTATCTATTGCCATGAACAACTTCCTCTGTAAAGGGTGTATTGTATGAGGGCAGAGGCTGCTGTAAATGTGCTGTTCGAGCACGCTGTGCCTTTCACTTACATCAGAAGAATCTTTATATGTTCTATTAGTTTCTTTGTATCTCAGTGCTTGTGAGGATTACTCTGACAACTATTTACCACCCTGTGTTTTATATTTACTTTATGCTGCTGCAGTGGCTGTAAGCAGTCACACATATCAAACAATATGAAAGGATGTGCCTTAATATTGTTATGTGATCATACATCTCAACTGTACAGATTATTGCAGAATGTCAAAATGTTTGCCTCATATTTTTGGTTTGTTTCTCATAAAATCATTGGAAATTTGTTAAAGTGTTTGTGACTGCACTTTGGTTACTTGCATTTATTTCAATATGAATTTGTAGAGTTTTAGTATTTTTTAATTGTTTGTTGTTGATTATATACGGTGTTCTACAAGAATACTTTCTTGACCCATTTTTTTTCATTTGCATCTCCGTGACCTTTTTTAATTATTTGTGCTAGTGATACTAACATCAGAAGGGCCATTGCAATAGCCTGTCAGTCTGTTGTCAATATACTTAAAAATGCCTTTGGAGGAACTTTAGAGTTTGGCCATTAGAAATTACATACAAATTAACATCAGAAAAGACAAATCTATAACTTTTGGGATCTTCAGCATTCAAAGAGGTTACCCACTACCTTCACAGATCTTGTGGTCCTTACTGACAATAGGTTGACCTTTCTTAAATGCGTATTGGATGTAAGAAACTGGAATTCCAAAATGTTGGGCTGTGTAAGCAAATTCATAAAACAAAGTAAGAAAACAAATATTTGTCACCATTTATTTTTCTTATAAAGTCTAATCTGGAATATGGATGCCCTCTTTTAGTATTCTAGTGAAAAAAAACTACAGTACAATGTGAAATAAGATCCAGAGTCACTTTACAAAGATAAAATTCTCATTGGTAATCTATCTAATGAGAAAGTAAATGCCTTGTTTCTTTGTATATTATCATGCAGAGGGTGGAAAGGACTTAAGAACAGTTTATAAGAGTTGTAAGGACCCTTTTCTTTCTGAATTCCTCAGATTAAAATCATCAGGACTGCACAAGAATACAGGTATGAAAAAATCTTTAGAAGCTGCAACACTACAAGAAAGTGGTTTTGTGACAGGGTTGTCTAGTCACTGGAAAATCTTCTGAATGAAATATGGCAATGAAAAAATCCGTTTTTGAAGTAGTGAGCATATTTGGACTCCACTTCTCTGGATGTTTCTTGAACTTCAACTCGATGGATTGGCTACCCAAGTCTGA
Organism: Protopterus annectens; assembly: GCF_019279795.1. Lineage (NCBI taxonomy): Eukaryota > Metazoa > Chordata > Ceratodontiformes > Protopteridae > Protopterus > Protopterus annectens. The sequence continues at coordinate 495,321,833 of NC_056751.1, forward strand.
AACACTATGGAGGAGCGTGCCTTGTTTGTCCAGTCATAGTTGGGTTCTGGTGCATGTAACGTTCAGCAAATTGCTCTGCAAAAATCTGGTTATCAGTCAACAGGTGGTAAGAATAAGTCTGGTTAATATTACATCGGAAAAAGAGTCACTATAACACAGACTCAGCTCTGTCTACTGTTATTTCACAGACTCTTCAGATATACTGCCACTAGGAGACAAACAAGATAATTTGACAAATCATAGTAAGTGTGGTGTTCAATATTATGCAATCAGTTGGGGCATAATAATAATAATAATAATAATAATAATAATAATAATTATTATTATTATTATTATTATTATTATTATGTTCTTAACTTAAGCTGTATGATCCTGGAATAAGCTGAAATAAACCTCATAGGTTCATAGGTAGGTACTAGACTATTGGCCCTAGGGCCTATATAAGCCTAGCCAAAAAGGTACCCTGGCTTTCGCCACCCAAAAAAATTATTTTCCTGTGCCCTTGTTGAGCAAAGCCACAGATATAATCCCCGGGGTGAATTTCCTATTTCCCATCCAATCATCAAGATTTTGTGCTAATGAGGAGCTTTGTTTGATATAGATAGGTAGTTTGTTCCAGAGTATGGGAAGTCTCTGGGACAGGAATCTATCCCTCCAGCATGTTCTGTTTATTGTGGTGACAAGGTTGAGGGCCCTAGAGCATGTAGCTCAGAGGGATTGGAATTTCTTTAAGTGGAGCATGTCCAGCAGCTCTGGGTTTGACAGAGCTTTGTATGTTAGGCAATGATTGCCTCTGGGTAGGTGATATGCAACAGAGTAGCTGGAGTTTTCTGAGATGGTCTGTGTAGGGCATCTGTTTGAGGCCAGGAATCCTCTTTGTGAGGTATTTCTGTGGTCTTTCCAGTTGTTGTAGATGTCTTGTGAGGTACATACCAAAAGGGGTATTGTACTTTATAATGGGTCTAATGAGTGACGAGTAGAGGGGAACGATGATGTCCTTTTTTTCCTGGATGAGAAATCCTTCTATGTGGCACACCTCATTACAAATGATTTCCTGACTACTGTGGCAATGTGATTATCGAAGGAGAGACTACTGACTACCTGTGTTCAAGGTCGCTTATCACACTTCCAGCGTTAAGTAGACTACCACCTATGTGGTAGTTCATGGGTACAGAGTTTTTACCAAAAGGGATGACAATGTACTTTTTGGCATTGAGCTTGAGGCCATGACTTTGACACCAGGCATCTGTCTCAGTGAGGCCCTTTTTTAGGATTTCCACATCATTAGGAGTTTTGATTATGGCTCCTAGTTTGCAGTCATCTGCAAACTTTGTTAGCCAAAGACCTTCTGTGTTAGCCTGTACTTCAGAGAAGTAGATACCAAACAGGAGAGGACCCAGCACTAAACCCTGTGGTACTCCACTTGTCACTGGTCTGAAGTCAGATTTGGAGTCCGCTACTTTCACAGTGTGGGTTCTGTCAGTGAGCCAGTTGGCATCCCATCTTGTGACAAAGGGATTTATAGCTCGTTTATTGAGTTTATCTAAAATTCCAGAGTGGGGGATGGTGTTGAAAGCCTTGGCGAGATCTAGATAGGCTGTGTGAACCACCTTACCCTTGTCTACAGCTTTGGTGACTGCTTCAAAGAAGTCTTTCAGGTTTAGGAGACATGATTTGCCTTTTACAAACCCAAACTGGGTGGGGTCCAGAGTTTGGAGATTACCAATGTCTTTGTTTATAAGCTCCATGATGATACATTCCATGGCCTTGCACACCAGGCTCATCAGGCTAATGGGGTGGTAGTTCCCAGGATCCGTGGTGGCTCACCCTTTGTGGAGTGAGATAACCGTCCCTGTGCACCATTCAGTGGGCATAAAGCCTGTGGTGAGGCTATGAGTGAGCATGGTACTTAAGTGGGGTGCCAGTTCATTCTGTAGTTCATGTAGAACGCAGCCTGGGATGTTGTCAGGTCCCATGGATACTGTGTTCTTGGCTTTGGAGGGTGTGGTTTTTACCTGTGCAGCCGTGATTGCAGGAAATTTGCATTCTTCCGCATTCTTCTTCATAAAATATGTAATAATAATAAAATAATAAAATAAACCTCATAAAAGATCTAGTCACATTGATTCTAAAAGATAAACATTAAAATAAATGTTTTGGGAATCTGGAGGTTCAACAAACGCTATGGTGGAAATCTACCAGTATAACCTCCTGAAAGTCTGTTTCCCAGTATAACCTCCTGAACGTCTGCTTTACCACAGAGTAACACTGTAAGTCTATGACCAACTATTGAGCAGTCCTACAAACAGAGACACGATCCACATACCTGTTGCCTATTGAATAATCTAATTTTTATAGTTATGCAATATACTACTTCTGAATAGTTATAGCAAAAAAGGGTTCTGAAAAATAATTTGGAATTCGTTTTAAAATTCTTTTGTTTTGTTTGATTGTCAGTCTTTTTTTCCAGATGGCTAGATATGAATCTGTATGGTGATTCATAAGCTAAATCATTTTCTTTCTAACACACAGCTTTAGAAGTTTAATGCAACTTTCATAAACAGCCTGCTAGGTGAAGCTGTTCTCTTTCCAGATGGTGTACCTTTCTCCTGCTATGTCTTTTGCACAGGCACTATTGGAGCATGTTGTAAAAGATAAGGGTCTAGCTTTATATAGGTTCATAGGTAGGTACTAGGCTATCAGCCCTAGGGCCTATATAAGCCTAGCCATAACAATTCCCTGGCTATTGCTTCCCACAAATATTTACTTTCCTGGACCCCTGTCTAGCAGGTTTACTGATGTGATCCTCGGGGTGAATTTCCTATCTCACATCCAATTGTCAAGGTTCCTCTTGAAGAGGGCCATTGAGGCACTCTGCCTGACATGTATGGGCAACCTATTCCAAAGTATGGGGAGTCTCTGGGTCAGTAACCTATCCCTCCAGCATGTTGTATTTATCGTGATGACAATGTTAAGATCCCTGGAGCATGTGGCTTGGAGGGATTGGGATTTCTTTAAGTGTAGCATGTCCAACAACTCTGGGTTTGACATGGCCTTGTATGTTAGGCAAAGATCACCTCTGAATAGGTGATATGTGACAGAGTATAGCTGGAGTTTCTTTAGACGGTCAGCATAAAGCATCTGCTTCAGGCCTGTGATTCTTTTTGTGAGGTATTTCTACAGCCTTTCTAGTTGTTGCAGATGTCTTGTGAGGTACATACCAAATGGGGCATTGTATTCTATAATAGGTCTAATGAGGGATGAGTACAGAGGGACAATGACCTCCTTTATTTCTGGACGAAAAGCCCTTAGTGATGAGGTGTGCCACATAGAAGGATTTTCTAACTGTTGTGGCTATGTGGTTATCAAAGCTGAGACCACTGTCCACCTGTGTCCCTAGGTCTGTTATCACACTTTCAGTGTTTAATGTACTGCTACCTATGTGATAGTTCACAAGTACATGTTTTTTTCCCAAAGGGGACAACTATACAGTTTTTGGCATTTAGCTTGAGCCCATGGCTCTGGCACCAGGCATCTGTTTTGGTAATGCCCTTTTGTAGTATCTCCAGATCATTTGGGGATTCAATAATGGCTCCCTGCTTGCAGTCATCTGCAAACTTTGTAAGCCAGAGTCCCTTAGTGTTGGCCTGTACTTCAGAGAAGTAGATGCCAGACAATAATGGTCCCAGGACAGAACCCTGTGGTACACCACTTGTCACTTGCTCGGAGCTAGATGTGGAGCTGGCTACTTTTACAGTGTGTGTTCTGTCAGTAAGCCAGTTTGCAACCCATCGAGTGACATATGGATTAATGCCCAGCTTAGTAAGTTTATCTATGATTCCAGAGTGTGGGATAGTGTTGAAAGCCTTGGTGAGGTCCTAGTAGGCTGTGTGAACCACCTTACCCTTATAGGTAAGTTGTAACTTTACCACAGAGACAAGTCCTACTTGTTTGTTGATTTTACAGTTGCTACATATAGCATCTAGCTGGTGACATATGTTCATATTTTATATTTTTATCCTCTACATGGAGTAGACATCCATAGTCAGAGATGCTGTAGTGTAAAGGATATTCAGAAATAATCTGCCCAAGTGCTGAAAAGAGCAATTCTATATTCCGTAAAGGTTATTAAGCAACATTCTGAATTCAGTAAAACTAGCAAGGTCAGTAAAGTATTTCTGTTTTTTTCATCCTTTGCAGTTAGTAATGAATGAGATCACCACTGGACCACAAGACTGCTTGTAGTGAGGATGAAGAGTGTGGAGAAGGTCAGTAACTCTTACGGAGTATGGAGAGAAGGGACTGTATGGCTGATCCAGGTGTAATCCAGAAGTAAGTTGTACAACTTAGGTAATGGGAATTGCCCATTTTTGCTCAAATACTTTTTTTTTTTGAATACATAACTGGAAAAATATTTACAAGGATCCACTACTAATCATGTTGATTTTAGAATCATATGAAAATTTATGTTGCTACATTCAAAGGTCATTGAGAGTTTTTTCAAAAATGGTTAACAGCCAAACCACATATCTATACCACCTATTCTATGCCATTTCTAAGAATAAACTACCTGATAGTCACTCTAGTTCTGGTAAACAACAGTTTATCACTACAAAATAATTTGTTCAGCTGACATCCCAAGCACTTCTAATTTGCTGAAATTAAGACTCAAAAGTAACAAAGACAATGTGAAATTTCACATAAATAAAGAATGAAACTCAAGAACCAAGAGAGTAGTAGAGATATTGAAAAATTAGCACTTTCTTTCCTTCCTTATTTATTTTATTTTACATTTATTTACCAGGATAGTCCGACTGGACACAGGTCCATTTTCAGCAGAGGTCCGGGGAGAAAAGCTCCATATTAGATACCTACATAAAAAGGAAAAAATAAACAAAATATAATCCAATAATAGCAAGCAGTGCACATTAAACAGCTTTAAATAGCATATATCAGTAAAGATGAGACTCCCAACTAATAATAGCATGCAGTATGTAATAAAAATAATATACATTCATACGAATATTATTAATGGGATTAATATAGAACTCACACATTGACAACAAGTTACTCATAACAATACTATAAATAGGATTAATACAGAATTCATACATTTATTGAGCATGGAACTTCATCTGCCTCACAGCAAGAGGTTCGCAGGTTCGATTCTCGGCTGGAGTGTCTTCGGTGCGGAGTCTGCATGTCCTCCCTGTGGTCGCGTGGGTTTCCTCCAGGTGCTCCGTTTTCCTCCCACATCCCAAAGACATGCTGTAGGTGGACTGGACACTCTCAATTGGCCTTAGGTGTGAGTGTGTGCATGTGTGTGCCTTCTGTGGAAGGTTGGGCAGGGGGCTGGCAACTCGGCACCGTAAAACTCCACTGCCAATCGTTCTGTGGATCATTGTTCCACTGTGGTGACCCCTAACTGGGATAAGCCAAAAGGAAATGATGTTGATTGAGCATGGAACTTCAACAAAGCAATTAAGACTCTGCCAAATTTCATAAAAGTAAATATTGTAACAACAACACCTTCATTTTGGAATCAAACCAACTCATGAGGAGCGGTGAATGGACAGTTCAATTTTCACAGGTTGAATATTGTTTCAGGGTTGCTTGGATTCTGAAGCCTGTCTAAGTAAACCATAAGAATAAGGAAGAAAAAAACAATCGTGGCCAGGTCTCTAGTCTTTCACATGATCCTCACACATGGAATCACACTATTTAGATTACTTCTATAGTTCCCTTAATAAATGCCTGAACACAGTGAGCAGGATTCATTAACAGCTACACAAAGTCATGCGACAACCAACATATGATAGCAAGAGATTTGTATTCATTATGTGGCTCTACAAGAAGTGTAGAGATGTGAAACAATGGTAAATAGAAGAATATGCTAATTTAATGCATAAGGAAATGAAATACATGGTAATTAACCGATCCAATATGGCAGAGCTTTTTCAGGAACCTATAAAGCAATCATGCACAAATGATTGAAGGATTTTGCCCTTGCCCTACACTAAAACCTTTGGAGTACAGATACAATTATACTAAAAAAACATGTTACATGTTGTTGCTGATATCATTACACTGTATGTACAGCAGACTTTAAATCAGGGTGCTGTCACTGCTGCTGCTACACTTCAGACAAGAAAAAGAAGGGTGTTTAGACTGTGTTTGACATATCATGGACTGCATAAAACAGAAATTGTTGATAGGTGCAGGGTGGACAACGAAGCACTGGAGTAAATATGGAACCTCTACTGCCCCCACCTCAGGCCACATGGAAATAGAGGACACCCATTCCAGTGGAAACAAAGATATGGTTAGCATTATGTATAGTAGCTGCTCATATATTCCAGAGATCAACAGATGATATATTAGGGGTAACACAGGCATCAACCTATAGAATATTGCATCATTTTTTAAATGTAATGGTACTACATACAAGGGAGCATATCTTTTTCCCATGAAGGCCACAAGAGAGAACAAAAACCATACAGGAATTCTACACAATAGCATATTTCCCTGCAGTGCTGGATGCCATAGATTGGACACACATAAAAATAAAGGCTCAACTTCGGGAACAGGAAAGGAGGTACATCTACAGAAAAGGTCTCCACTCCATAAACTGTCAGGTTGTCTGTAATGTCCAAAGGATCATTGACACTGTCTGTGCAGGTAAGTCAGGCAGTTTCCATGACTCACACATGGCACACTTGCGAGCTCTACACCAGGTTTGCTAGGGAGACATTCCTAAAGATCATCTAGTTGGAGATGCAGGTTATGCACTGGAGCCCTGGCTCATGAAACCCATTAGAAACCCATACAATCCCACTGGGAAAGTATACAATGAGGCCCATGCTCAAACTAGAAATATAATAGATCATGTGTTCAGTTTGCTTAAATCAGGATTCCTGTTTCTAGACACATCAGGAGGTGCATTGCAGTACGACCCAGGCATCTGTGCTAAAAAACTTAGTGTGTACCGTGTTACACAATGTCTCAGGAAACAGCTTCAACAAGGAAAACAACGTGAAGGAACACAATTTCAAAGACACAGGCAGGGCCTGTAGTAGCAGCAGGGACAGGTGAGGAGTCTGTAGAAGTGCCACTAGCAGCTTATGGTGATGTCAGATGAAGGCATGTCCAGTATGGTCTAGCTAAAAGGCAATGATAGCACACACATTCACTGCCTAGCTCAAAGCCTAAGATCCCACACACATACAAATAGGAAAACTGATGTCTGTCAGACTCAACAACCTTACTTAACAATGTAATGGCTGTGCTCTTATAGCATCAGACAGGGGCAACCTCCAAGGACACAATTTTTAACTGAACAAATGATAAGGAAGTGTGGAAATTGTGAAAAAAAAGTTAAATCACTGATTATTCTCATATAGAAATATGTATATGCCCTATGACTACACACAGGTTATCACCCGTCAATTCAACCTTTCTGCAGGACACATAAAAATAAGTATATTATGAACTCTGTTATCAGCACAGAGCATATAATACTTCTGTAATGGAGATAACACAGGTTTAAGCTTTGTACTAGATTTCTGCTTTAACAATTTAGCAATTATTAATGCAACATTAGAAAAGTAACACCTAACTCTTATGACTACTTTATCCATTGCTGGGAAGTTCGATCCAGTAAAAATACACAAACAGAACACATTTTCCTTTTCCTGCTAACCCAAGTAATAACACCAGATCTCCCTACATAATTATAATATCATCTTGCAAAAAGTGTGCAAACATGACATGCAAATTAAATAATACATTTGTCATGTAGCATTCAGTAGCATAATTGTACAGTAGAAGTGCAGAAATTGCTATGGCAAAAGTAAGTAATAAATGTAAATATATTTAGAATTATACAAATATTTTTCAGCTGTCACTGCATTTCACCTATCAATGCTAAATTAAAGCATTATTTAAGAAATATCCACATACCTTGACAATACAGCACCAGTAAAACAAGCTAAATCACTCAACATCTTGCTATTCTACCAGTATTTAGCTCTGTGTTTCATAACAGTCTCCTCAGTATGATACATGGGCATTACCTACACCATTACCTTCATATAGTACAGAATCAGCCCTGTGAGGACTGTGAGAATGTAAATGAGGTGAAAAATCATTAGCATTCCTAAATACTAAAAGCTACATATAGGGAATATGATCATGGTGTAAGGACCTACATGATTACCTGCACATGCCCTAGCAATGCAAGGATAACCACTGAGAATTGCTACCTATTAATGGCTTGTAGGTGTCTCTGATTACACTGAAAGCATGAACAATCACCTTTCACAGTCTCCCCTCTCTAAAATTCATCTAGTAAGGATTTGTCAAGGAAAATGTACTTAAAAAGTCTGCAAGTATATTGACTCATATAGGAGATCGACAGTCCTAATATTTCGAGGCTGGATTTTTCATGTCTTGTCTCATCTTGTATCATTTGTGCATCACTTGGCAGCAGGAAAATCACTTTCACTCTTTAAAGGAAAAAGGAGCAAAAGTTAGTTTAGGCTGCTATAGGTTGTGCAAACCAGCCAGGCAGCATTGCACAGGTGACAGCACTCTGGATAGCAGGAAGAAAATACTGCTGACATGTATCTTACTCTGTACATACCTCTCAACTGTCCAGATTTTCTGCCTCATATTTATGGCCTTTTCCTCATAAAATTTGTGGTTTATTGTAAATCACTGAAATGATCTGAGGATTGATGTTACTAAATGTATTTATTATTTATTTATTTTTATTTCATTTTACATTTGTTTACCATGGGTGTTTGACTGGGCCTGTGGCCTTCAGCGGAGGCCTGGGTAGAAAAGCTCCATTACAAAAACACTTTACAAACCATATAAGAAATTTATAACAATCAAGAATACATAATTTTGATAAATATAGGTAGTAAACAGTTTTTACATATACAATAAGAATTGAGAGAGTAATATAAAGTGGAGAAAAGAAAACTAACAAATAAATTAGCATGAAATAGCGTGTGCTGTCATAGAGAAATGACTGATCGGTAGATAAATATCATGGTTTTGGTAGTAAATATTTATGAGATACATGTATCGATGTATGATACATGTATGGGTGGTACGATCCCAGGGTAATCCTATGGGCTATGCTTGTAAAGGCTCCAGGGCCATAAGCCTAGTACACACCTATGAACCTATGTATGGTACAAGAATGTGACTGATTGTTGCTGTTAGCGTTACTTGTTCTAAACAGTGATAGCTAAGGCAATATTGAGGTGAAGTACAAGAAGGAGAGAATATGGTGAAACTGTAAGAACCTTGATATACATAAATAAAATAGGTGCAGTACTGAGCCTGAGATAGGTAGAGAAAAACTGGATATCAAGAGTGTCAGACTTTATATCCTTCAGAAAATACATGCTAATACAAATCCTTTTATTCTAGCAGCCTTTTTAAGTTTATAAGAGCAATATTTCAGATCTGTCCTTATTTTTGGGACTTTGTTTCACCATTTTTCCAGGCTTTGTCCAAATTTCTTATGCTTAAAGGTTGAAAGTTATGTCTGGGGCACAACTTATAAGTGCAGTGAGCTAATAGATGAAGTATATCTGATGCAAGGTATGATACCTTTACAGAGGATTGTCTGAATTTATAGTTCATCACATTTTGTCATACCATTGTGTCGCTGTTTAAAAATCAACTGTTGCCAATATTGCTAATATTATGCAATCATTTGTTTGTCTACTGTAACAAAATATGTCACAAACTACAAGTTTGGTGATGTGTTCTGCAAAGTACATGTGTGACGTTGCAACGAAATCTGAGAAAAAAGAACTGTTGACTTGACTGCACTTCTAGATCCAGTCATTGCATTTCAATCACCATCTGTAATTTCTCTAACATACATTACCCTACTAATGTCTTCTCTGTTTGCTTCTACTTGTCATTACACAAACACAGGTCACTACTTTAGGAAAAAAGTAAAAAGTTTAGTTTAGGTTGACTTAGGTAGCTGAGAAATGCCTGGGGGCTTTGTGCAGCAGGCAGCACTCTGAATAGTAATCATTCCAGAAAATACAGTTGTCATGTAACTTTCTCTGTGACACAAGGTGTAACCCAGGTGAATTGTCAAAAATAAGGTACTGGAGCACTGTTTGAATCCTATTTACAGAACACATTGCCATAATTCACCATGTTTAATTTTCAATTGTAATCCATTTTAAGTTCCATTTGTTCTCTGCTTGGTTTAGCACAAACAGGGTTCACTACCTAAAGAAAAAGTGAAAAATGCAATTTAGTTTGTCTTAGATAGCTCAGATAAGCCTAGTGTCATTGTACACCCTCCACACAAGAGGGAGAGTATTTACTTCAGTAAATGCACCTGACAGATTTCAAATTCTGTACTAGAAAGGCGTAACTGAAGTTAATCAAGATAATAATATGAAGCATTATTTGAATCCTGTGTAGCAATCATATTGCAATGTATCACAATGTTTTTTTATTTACCTTCATTATAAGGTACATCTGCTCTCTGCCTGGCAGTGTGCAAACAGGTTGCTCTACCTGAGAAAAATAAAATGAAAAAATTAGTTTAGGCTGCATTAGGTAGCTCACCCACATCTGGCAACATTGCACTGGCTTCAGCACTCTGGACAATACTGAGAATAGAAAATCTACCTGTCATACATAGCTATCCCTGGGACACAAGCTGTAAAAACAATGACTTTTGAGAAATAATACAGGCTATCAAGGGATCAAATCCAGCTACAAGATACCTTCTTAAAATCAGTGTAAGAAGCATATCTTTCAGAAATGTTTGAATAAGACTGTAACAGTAAAGAAATTTGATCATGTCACATCTGTTTCTAGTAAGTAATGTATCAGTAGGCCTTGCATAATGAAAATGTACTTTTTAGCATATATGACTAAAATTTCACATCTACACACAACTTAATGTATGTTCACTTTCCTAGACATGACAATTAATATATTTATTTATTTAATTTATTTATTTTATTTTTATTTGTTTACTGGGATAGTCCGACTGGATACATGTCCATTTTCAGCGGAGGCCCAGGGAGAAAAGCTCCAAAAAACACATTCAACAAACTGTTACATTTCTACAATTTAAAACACAAAATAAACACAAATAAAAAGATTTGTACACAGATGTAAACAAACAACAAACAGATATACACAAGTACACAATTATATACACAGTTATATTTCATATAAAAATAACTTGCATATGATAATTACAATACTTTTGCTGTAATTATCGTGACTCATCACTTATCCCAACTATTTGCTTTGGACACATACATCTTCTGAAGTATGTATGTAACATAAATCAACCTGTCCAGATCAACACATTCATCTGCATCTATGTGAAGCATGATTACTTTTAGTAGGAATAACTTTTACATAGGAATACATTCCAAGACAAGATTATAACCATACGCAAATAAGGCCTCTCTGAAGTGTATCTCCATTCATTCGGATATCAATAAATGTCAGATTTCTATGGTGTAAAGTTAGCTTTCCTGTGGCAATGTCACCTAATACATTAAGTTGTGCTTTTTGCTTTCTTTATCCTATGGATTCAATTTCCAGCTGTTACAATAATATGTTGACATTAGGCTAGACCCAAACTGATAATATGTCAGAATTTGGCCATTCTTCACCTTCCAAAGTACAACCCACAAAGCCACACCAGTAAAGATTACATTTTTGATCACTGGAACCTCTGATAATGGGTGGAGCATAACACTTGGCACAGCTCAATGCCATGCTTCACATCATTACTGCTATCTTCTGTCGGTAGTGCCAATGTGTTTGCCAAGGGGTCCATCTGCTTATAATTTCACAAATGCGGTTGGCAAGGCTGTACATGTTTGCTCACTACCAGTAACACACAAGATCTGAATTAGGCATCAATTCAGACACAGGCTGTAAGCTTGACATTTGTAGACATGGCTGGTGAGGAAGAAAATAGCGCTAAATTTTGAGCTAATGCAGGGGTATCATAATGGGTCTTAGTATAAGGCTGAAGTTTGGAATAGCTTAGGCAAGGGTGTCTCCACTGCAACTGGCTTTCAATACAATGGGGGACAATGTCATCATCACTATAGTGACCCTAAAAATTACAAGCAGGAACTCCTAAGCCAATGGAAGGTAACATTTAGGGCTGTGAACACCTCTAGTTGTGTAAGTATAATGACTCATAGCCTCTCTATGATATGGTAGTAATTATCTAGCCAGCCAACATAGTTACTCATCATGTTTTCAAATATATTTGCCTTCTCATTCTCTACAGCTGCAGAGGAGGTAGTTGCAAACCATGAGGTGCACTAGATGAGATTAACTCACATCAGAGTGACATGGGAGGAGTTTGAAATCAAAATTAAAGCCATAATATTATTTTAATTCCCTCAAGTACTAGCATCTCTAGCAGGCAGGCATACTTCTTCATTCATCTCAGGCGTGCATCCCATCCCCAATAAGTGCTGCTGCTTGCATTAAGTTTTTGTTAATTGATCATTTTTTTATAAGATCTTAACAGCAGTCTGTCAAGAATAATAGCATTATGGTAATTGTAATTATTTAGTTAAATGCATAATTTCAATCCATCATAGTAAAATAAAGGCAGCTGTTTCTTAGATCAGTGACATTTGTTTGTTCGATAACTCATAAATGCCTTTCCATATATTCCAGTGGTGTGCAATATTAACTTATCAGGGCTGTTTATGTATTGCCTGTTAAAATTTTGTTTAAAGTATACAGTACTGCTGCATAACATGTATCTAATTATCTCTTGTTTTTGTCTGGCCCCACCCTTGTCTCTTTTAGGGGGGGTGTTTATAATCTATTAATAACCTGCTGTTTGCATAACCTACTGATGAAAACTAATCATCTACAGCACAGAGAGGTACACCGACCAGAGCAAGTCAGCTCACCATACCTCTACATATGGCATAACGGATACCCAGCACTTCTGGGTCACAGCTAGTCAGTGTTGCCTCTTCAACCCATGCCGTACCTGCTTCAAGTACATCAGCTAGCTCTGTCTCAGCTGTTCATGCAGTGGTACACACCAGGAACTGTGGTTGTGGAGGTGCTGATTTTGTCACCTACTAGGAGCTGGCAGGGCTGGTGGAGAATATAATGGAGAGGAGCTTTGGTTCAGATATTGGCAGGGTTGAAAGGGTCAAAAATTGCATCAAAAAGATAATGCCAAGTCTGGCTCAGACCCAGGGAGATGCTGCAGGAGACAGGGATGCCAGTTCTGAGGGGGAGGACAAGATTCTCATTGTTCTCATGCATGATGTGGGGGTACTTCCAGTGTCCCCTACCTATCCCCAATAATGGTGTCCCCAAACCTTTTGTCTCCATCACCATCCCTATATGTCTTGTATGTCCTGTTTGTCTGCAGTTGCTTTCTTAACCTACTGTACATACCTGATCAACTCATTCCTAAGCATGTTTCCCAACACCCCCCCCCCCTCTCTCTCTCTCTCTCTTGAAAATAAATAAATAAATAAATAAATAAATAAATAAATAAAATCAAGAATAAATAAATAATGGGCAACTGTCACACAAAAAAATTGCACCCAACACATAGCTTTCCACTTTGCCTATGTGTCATCCTGACAAAATTGATTCATTCCAAATGGCCATACAACATTATTCAATTGTTGTCGCCCATCACTGGTGTGGTGACTCTGAAAAGTCATGAAACTGAGTGTACAACTGTGCACAAACATTGTGAAGAAGCAGATAGCTATGGTGCTCACCCACCACCCTCCTGCAAACTTTTGTATACTTTTCCCTGTGTGCTGCCGTCTACTTGCCAATACCATTTTAACCACTGTCCTATCCACCCCCTTTTTCACATGTTTAAATTCATTACATCAAGGTGGCACCTCCAGGTGATTTTGCAGTTACATTATGCTGGCAACTTTAGGCATCAAATATTGCTCATTCATATCTGCATTAATAATTCCAAACCATGCTACATACAAAGTATTAAAATATATCATCTTAAAGCTTACACAATTGCCAACAAAAATGTATTGTCTTGTGCAGGTAAAAAATATAGTAATTATTATTTATAGAATATTTATTTGCATTCTCATACATTTCATATTTTTTTAAATTAAATACCTCACCATCCTAGAACTGCTTAGGTTCATACAAAAGCTCTCAGTTGGATGAACAAAATGCATCCAACAATATGTGTGCACCTTTAGTGGTTGTTGAAATATAGTAAGTTGTTTATAAAATATCACAGACAAAATTTATTGTATTTACTTTGACTGTGTGTGCTTCAACAGTGATTTTTTTAATACTTGGAAATAGTAGTTCCTTTTTGGTGTGATAAGCTAATGCTCAAATGTGTTGAAAGGTTTTTGTCATGGGTTCTGTTCCAGCCATTAGCTAAGTGTTAATGAGTGTTTTTGGTTCAGTAATTTAGGTGTATCCATTAGCTACATATTGTTGAGAGACACCATTATCCTTCTTAATTGATAATTTACTTTGCCTCTGCCTTCATGTCACTATGGTGATATGTCTTCTCCCTTCTGTATTATAATTCTTACACCTTTGCATTTATGCAAAGATTGGCACCTGGTAACAAATTCAACTAACACTAAATGGAAATGCAATGTTTATAGCAATATATTTTGATTTGATTGCCTTCATCTGCATTACTCTGTATGCCGTGCCACTGTGCTCAGCTATTTTTATTCAGTTTATTGCAAATTTAAACAAGATGAAGAGTTGGATGTATGGATTACAGATCTCAACAGGGTAATAGGGATGATTGCGTTCATTTATGCTGAAATCCTTTGTCCGCTCTTAACTTTCACAAATATGAATGTTTAGATATTGTTCTAAGATAACACTCTGGTGTAAATGACTTATTGGTATGCTGAAAATGTTTGGATACATAAAAGATGACAGCATGTTTTGTGGTGTTTTGTCTGACTACTGTTTATGTACATATTGACCAAATTTCTTTACTATACTACACTGCCTGCTACCTATTTTAAATGCTGCTTTATTAAGGTCTTTGCATGGAAGTCAGCATACAGCAACACAAAGTACTGTTGACTAGTACTGTAGTTTCAACACTTCAAGATATGATTATGCATGCACTAACACTTTGGCATCAGCAGCACAAATCAACTTACCAGTGGTGTGGTTAAAAGTACAAGGGAAAAAAAGAAGAAATTAAAGAATCATAGTTTTCTGTTGCACAAAGTTTGCATGCCTGTATTAAAGCTGCCCAAAGATTATCATGAGTTTTGAATCATGCTAACTCACCTAATTATTTCTGGGGAACTAATGAGTCTACTATACATTGTTTACAGTTGCTCCATGTTACCAGTTTGGTTAACCTATTCTCATCACATCCATCACTGTCATTCCATACTGCACTGTCCTATGTTCAACTTCCATGTTTGTCTTGCCAATGAGCATAGTGCAAGTATGAGATGATACAAGTGTGCGATCATTCTGATATGATATCACAGAAATTTTTGATTGATAATCCAGTGCTGTGCAACAGTCATTGTCTATGTTCATAGGTTCATAGGTTTATACTAGGCTATCTGCCCTAAGGCATTTATAAGCCTAGCCCAAATTTTTGTGGCTTACGCCACCCCTTATATGAAAAAATACTGTGCCCATTAGTTTGTTGTGCCTCTGTCCAGCAGTGACACAGAGATGATTCCCGGGGTAAACCTATGATCTCCCATCCACAGGTCAAGATTTCTCTTGAACAGAGCCAGCAAGGTGCTCTGCCTCACATGGACCGGGATTTTATTCCACAGCATAGGGAGTCTCTAAGTGATAAATCTATCCCTCCAGCATGTCCTATTTATATCCGTGCTAAGGTTTAAGTCACTTGCTCTAGTGGTTTTGGTGGATTTGGATTTTTGAGGTGGAGCATGTCCATTAATTCCGGGTTGGACATGGCCTTGTATGTCAGGCACATGTCACCTCTGAGCAGACAGTATGCGAATGAAAAGAGCTGGAGTTTCTTCAATCTGGCAGCATATGACAGATTTTGGAGTCCCTTTATCCTTTTGGTGAGGAACTTTTGGGGTCTCTCCAATTGCTGCAGATGTCGGGTGAGATACATCCCGAATGGGGCATTGTACTCGATTATTGGTCTGATAAGTGAAGAGATCAGGGGAACAATGACCTCACTAGATCTGGATGTGAATCCCTTCATGATCAGGTGGGCAATGTAGAAGGTTTTTCTAACCACTTTAGCAACGAGAGTGTCAAAAGAAAGGCCACTGTCAACCTGGGTCCCCAGGTCCCTGATAACCTCTTCTGTGCTTAGTGGATTGCCACCTATATGGTAGCTTGGGGTTACCTTGTTTTTCCCGAAGGGTATGACTATACATTTTTTGGCATTTAACTTCAGGCCATGGCTCTGGCACCAGCTATCTGTTTCCGTGAGTCCCTTCTGAAGGATATCCGTGTCCGATGCACTTTCCACTATGGCGCCCAGTTTGCAGTCGTCTGCAAACTTTGTCAGCCAAAGTCCTCCCATGTTGGCCTGTACTTCTTAGAAGTAGATGCCGAACAATAGGAGGCCAAGGACCGAGCCCTGTGGGACACCACTTGTGACCGGCTTGGAGTCAGACATAGCGCCAGCAACTCTAACCCTGTGGGTTCTGTTCTTAAGCCAGTTTGCAACCCATCTTGTGACATATGGGTTTACATTTAAGCTGGTAAGTTTTTCTACAATACCCGAGTGGGGTATTGTGTCGAAAGCCTTTGCAAGGTCAAGGTAGGCTGTATGGACTGCCTTTCCCTCATCAATGGCCTTGGTGACTGTTTCGAAGAAGTCGACCAAGTTCAAAAGGCATGATCTTCCCTTGACGAAGCCAAACTGGGTCGGGTCCAATGTCTGCAAGTCCCCTATATCTTTGTTTATGAGCTCCATTATGATCCTCTCCATAGCTTTGCAGACTAGACTTGTTAAGCTAAGCTTATAATATGTCATCCTATTATGTGGAACATGTCAATGTTCCTCACAGTATCACAATGTACAGTAAGGACAGTATCAACATATGTAGGGCCACCCTTAGGACATTTGGACTAATTTGGCTCAGTAGGACTCCTCTCCCTTGGGGGAACCACATTAGACTATGACAGGGTCATTATCCCTTATATGACTCAGAGATGTGCCAAAGATACACTAGCAAAGTAAAAGGCACTTTCCTACTGTAATCTTACAACCATAGTATGTATAAGTCCAGTATTATTAGTAACTGCAGCTTCATGCCTGTTGTAGGGCTCACAGTGTAAGCTGCTCACACTACCATAGCAGTCAATTGCTGCTGCTGCTGAGTGATCAACAAGGTTTTCAAGGCAAAAGTGGTTGGATTAACCATCTGGTTTTGTGTACCACTCCAGTTCCTGTGAAGACAAGACCATGCTTATTTGAAGACTGTTAGATAAGTACTGTTTTCATTTGCTTCTCTTGCTGATAATTAGGTTTATAAATGGTTGTTTATGAAGAAAGTTACAATAAATAACTGTAGAATAGTCAGTATCAGACGTCATGAAAACAAATATATATGATGTGAGGTAACCTCTGAGCCGTAAGACTTGTGACAGAATGTTATCTATTCAGTAGTATGGCAGAGTAATGCTTGTAGCAGTCAGAGATGGGAGCAAAGTAATCTCAGAAAAGTGAAACTTAATGTTTATATGCTGAGTGGTATGAGGCAAAGGTAGACAGAAAATTATTCACTTTTCTGAAAGGTTAAAACAATAACACATTGGAATGCAACCACAGAAACAATACATTTTAAACCATATCAATGCAACTCTGGTAATGTAATACCAAGCATGCAGAGAAGTACGCCTTAGGTTAGTATGTAGCATAAATGAACACAATCCTAAATATACACAATACAAAAATGGAATATTTTTTTTTAAATGTGAAGGGAACAAGGGAAAGTATGCAACTATCTGCCCCCGAGATTCAGGATATCCAGGCAGTGCAACATAGGTTCAGAATATCTTTAATGGTCTGCCAGGGTGCACCCATCTACTGACACACCATGTAGTCAGAGGATCTTAGTGACCCATCAAGCAGGTCCCATCCATTGTGCCTGAGTGAGTTATGTAGATACACAGGGACACAAGACACATTAGATAAGGGGTTATCCAAATGTCCACTGGTTTACTTCCATTTTAACATGCCTTATGACAAAATATAAGCTAATAAATAAACACATTGTTTCATTTTAATATACAGCAATAGTATACATTTTGTAACCCAATCTGAAATAGTTTTAAATTCAAGAAGCAGCAAGTGAAGGGAGAGGTATGGCCGTAGATGGGGGGGGGGGGGGGGGGGCTATAAAAATGGTCTAAATGGATCCCAAAAGTTCCTAAGGCCGACCCTGAAGGTATGTCATTACATGTGACAATCATAGTGATGATGTCCTCTGCACACACATATATCTTTGTTACCTATCTCTTCCAAACACTGTTTTTTACAAATATCCCAATATACAATTTCACTTAGGTATTGTGTGTCTTCCCCTGTGGAGCTTGCTATTTGTCTTTGGATTGTGTAAAGTAGATCGGTAAGAGGTTCAATACCTAGCATGGAAGACTTCTGTGTGTGTGTATAGATGCATGTTTGTCTCTGTATGTGGGAGACTGTATCCACCTCACCTGAGAATAATAGCTTTAGCAATTCTCACAGCTCTTTTATCCCTAATTTTACCATAATGTCCTCTCCAAAACATACTGAGGTCACCCTGATAAAAGATCCTCTGATAAAAGTGCAATCTCTCCCATAAGAGTCAGGCATCTACTGTGGTGCTTGCAAGTATGACAATGCTGTCTAGACTGAGTAAACTAGACAGGTAGGAGGCTCAGTACCCATTGTGGAAACCTTGTCTGAGTGTGTCCATGTATGTGTTTAATGCTTGTGTTTTTCTCTATTTACCTTGTAGAGGATGTATTTACATGTGTACACAGCTCCGTTATACCAATTTTTACAGAAACATCCTCAATGTAACACACTGATAAGGTAATCATAACAAAAGTGCAGTCTCTCTTTTGGGAATTAGATTTCTCCTGTGGTGCTTATGACTAATAAAGTGCTCTTTAGACTGTGTAAACTAGATAAATAGGAGGTTCAATACCCAACATAGTAAAGTTGTGTGTGTGTGGTTGTTTAGAGTTAGTTGAGCATGTGCTTATTCAACCTATAGCCTGTATACATTTTTTAAACACAAAGATGACTACACCAACCCCTAAGGCTACCTTTCTCATCCACCTTCACTGCTACACAAAGGTGTAGCTATGTACACTGTTTGTAATGTAATGATTACAATTTTGTATGCATTATGTAAAGGAAACGCTGCTTATTTAGGCAATACTTATGTCGACACATTTATACTTTAATGCTTAAAATGACAGTGCCATGTGTTGAAAGATAGCCAATTCATGGTTTTAGAGGTAAAGTGATGCAAACATTTTTTGTGTGTTCACGGATGAGAAGGTTTCCATTATTCAAATGGCAATTTTTTGTAAGACATCAGTAAAATCACATGATTACAGCATTATATTGTCTTCCTGCGCCCCTGATTCAACACACTGATAAAGCCATTGTTTTACAAGTGAGCTGAAGCTATTTGAATGTCAGACATCTTTGGTGATGCCTGCATGTGCAACACTATTCTCAATAATGTGCAAATAGCTGGATAGGATGTTGGACTATAGCAGTGCTTATCTTCTGCAAGTGTGACTGCCACTAAAATCATGAATGTTTTACAGATATATTTTATGGAAACTATTACAATCTCTGATTGGCTGTAAAACTAATCTCATCAGACACATTTCCTTGGCAATGCACTTCTGATGTCATCTCTTCATAGATGCTATATGCCTTACTTGTATTCCGTGTTCTCCTGTGACACTGGCTGCTGACAATGTGCTGTAGTGATTGTGTAAGTTGATAAGTAGTTTTTTTCAGTTCCATCACTGTATCAATAGTGTGAAAGATATTACTGTTATATACCATTGACCACCTCACAATCACCTTTATGTATCTCTAAAATGATAGTATAGATTTACAGTAGCACTCTGTGACACTAGCAAATTCTACTATTCCCATGGAAAATAACAGTTTTCCACACAGTGATGATATAATGCTAACATACATGTAGTATGTCACATTTGGAGTGTGCATACTCCTGTGTTGCATGACTTTAGTATATTTTGTACATTGTGTTAATACATACATAGGATGCTGGAGTCCAGCTGTGGGTGTGTCATTCACCCTCACACTGTGTATACTATTATCCAACCATATATATGATGTGTAACTATACAGTGTTAATGTGCAGTTTGAAGACATTGTAGCATAGACATCCAGCTTATGAACAGTGTTGATGTCATCCAATTTATGTGTGTACTGTCTCAGTTGTACCTCAACATGGTCATGTAGTCCTTACTTTAAAGCCAGTAATATTATGTGTGTGCTCTTGGCTAGTTATTTGAAATCCATGCACTACTACTCAGAGTACATTATGTCAGTGTTATTGTGACTGTACATGTCACATTATGTCAGTGCTATTGTGACTGTACATGTCACTAGTACTGTTGTTATGCACATTGACTTTGTACACATATAGATGTTCATACTTCTTTCTAGGAGCAATGACAGTTTGTCACACACCAGTGCTTTTATTCAGAGAGGTGATGAGATTAGCTTCCATGTTCCTTGCATAACATATGATGGAAGTGTTGTCCTTTGGCATGAGGGAATGAGGAAAAATGTCTGTTGTTCACATACTACAACAATCACGGGCACATATATCCCTTGCAGAAAGAACATGATGAAATGCCATCAAATAACCACATATCTCACACTTGCAGTGACATTTATACTATGGTACATTCATCCCCAGCTGTCAATTGCTCATGTATTCAATTTCTGTTATCATTGCCTGTTAGCATTGTTGGGCTGTATACTGTGATGCATGGCTGACATGTACCACGGTGATAATGTGTCCATTGACATTGTGACAGACTTCCATGATCCCTTCCATCTCAGAGATTATTTATCACACATACAGATGATGTAAAATTTGGCACAGATGAATTGTCATAGTAGTTGTAAGACTTTCACTGTAGCTCTTGCTTTTCATACAGATGTCATTAATCAGTAGAGTCACATCGCTTGCTTTTCAGTTCCTGACAGGGCAACATTATGTAATGCTAATAGCAGAGTCACATCACTTGCTTTTCAATTCCTGACTGGGGCAACATTATGTAATGGTAGCACATTCTTATAAACACCATTTTATCTAGTTATATCATTGCCCAACATAAAAATGGATAACAATATCATCACAGGTTGTGACTGGTTGGCATTAAATATTTATTTGGGATATATTGTGCTGTGAGTGCCCCTGTGGCATGTGCATTGAGTATTTGCATTTATAGCATACCTACACAAATATACTGGTTTTCACTTCTGACACAGTGTGTGTCCTAGATGGCAAAAACAGCTTCCTTGATAAGGAGTCAATCATAATGTAATGCTCTGTGTTGTGTGGAAAGTAACACTTATAGTTCACTTCTGGCATTCTGACGAAATCTGATTGCTCATATGATGTCCATACCTCCTGTTTTGACACACAATTTCAATCCAGTTATTTGGGATAGCATCTATTGCTATCTGATTTGGCACATGTAGCCAATACAGGGGTCTGAAGAGCAGCTTGTATAATAGGCAGGCATTTGAATCTGGTAACATCTATCTGTCGGACTACCGTGGCATATACACACTCACAGGCCATGTTTTTCATGTATTGTCATATAAGGTAGGTCATCAGTGCACCTTATATGGTATAATAGTGTTGTCTGCCCTTCGAGGGTGTTCTTCCTTAAGTGAGTGATATGCCTATGTCTATGGAGCCAACAATTGTTATGCTTCTCTCTGATATGTGTTCGGCAATGTGATCTGAAAGGACACGATGTTTATGTTTCTTAGGTCACTCTTTGCTCATATACATTGCCTATTCACATGATAATTATGCTCTGTATTGCATTTTATCCTCAAGATGTGTTTAATGCTGTCATTATTTTTATCTCAATATACGTCTTACTGTCAGATGTGTGATTCCATAAACATGTCTAACTGCGTGTAATGTAGGGTGACCATCAGGAAATGTGATTGTTCCTCTGTTAAAATAATTTCTGCTGTATTGCCAGTGTTGAATTGCTGTTCTGTTACTGTCCCCTGTAATTGTATTGAGCATGCTCAGTATTAGTATGCCAGACATGTTTCCAAATCAGCAATGGCAAAACAGGACTCCTGACATGCCATCTGCTCAGTCTTGCCAATGGTCTCTTATGAATGTTTATTAGATTGCCATGTATCATTTACATAGGCATTCATCATTTGCCTGGCTATTGCATATTTGTAGGTCATGAACCCCTTTCCTATCAGAGCCACTGTCATTTCTTTGCATAAACATGTCCATTTCTGAGTTAGTTGACATTACAGCTGTAAAGTCCTTTTGTTCTTGTGTAGACATGGTGAGATGGATAATACATAGGTGCTGTCAGCTTTCATATAATAATTACTTGTATATACAATCCTAATATGCTATAAGTGCATTCTAAGCATTCATCCCATAATGCATCTTCCATCCTTGCAAATTGTTATTCATGTCAACTATTTAATTAACATATATCACATCTACACTCCTTTGTTTCAATGCTACTTTATGACTCTATTCAGATCCTTTATCAGCATGTCCGGTATTTATGTGCATACTTGCGAGATTGACATTCATGGTAATTATCTTTAAATCAATCTTACAGGTTTTATGTTCGAAATGCTTCTTTTACACTTTCATCACATTTGATTGTGGGATATGAGTATACCTTAAACATTTCCTCTTTACAACATTACTACCTTATTACATTGTTGTGTAACGATTCCCCCATTTCACTTCCTCGCATTCTGTATTGCTTCCCTGTACTTGCCCTTATTATGTGTGGGCTACAGCTCATGCTCATATCTCAGCACTGCCTGCATGCAATTCATTGTCTTTACATTGTGTGCTTCTGCTTTCAAGCACATTTACATGGCTGGCCAAGGAAAGACGCTTGCATCCATGTAGGTGTGGTGAGCATTCATTTTATAGGCATGTAAAGTATGAAGGGATATCTCCACTGAAAAATATTCATGGAGATATCCCATCAGCAAAATCAAAGCCATTATACTGTGGTATTATTTAAAAGAAGGCTAAGAGATGCATTTTCAAAATGATGCCAGAGTATAATTACTAGTAATCACTGCCCAATTTTGGAGGTGGTTGATTGAACTATTCCTAGTGAAATGGTCCAACTTAGGCTTCACCGGCATGGGTAAATTACATTTGTTGTAGCTAAATCCTGTTTTGCCCATTGTCAAACAATGATCGTTACTCTCATATGCTACTTAATATTTTCTATATTTGTCATTTCTGACAAATGATATGACAGAGTTAACAATAGAAAACAACTGATGTGCTGCATTGACCATTTAGCTACATTATATCTAAAATAAACCATACCAATGCCTGCTTCATACACTGGACATTGACAATATTATAAATACTACCTCTGACTATTCCTATACAGTCTGGTAACAGAACATAAACAATGGAAGAGAAAACTAGTAGGAATTCTCAGTAAAGCCAAGCCTTTGCATGTTGCTGTCTCAGGGTAGTTAATACCTTCTGACATAACTTTATAATAAATGGTGAATAGATTCACCTGTGTGGAAATTCTCAACTGTTCACCAAGCAGAAGGAACTCCAATGGTAATTTTGTGTGTATATCATAGCAAATCTAAATTTAACATTGTGTGGCTATCAACTTATGGTCAGCTGTAGTGACCTGCATGATCAATGTATAGAAACTGTAGTGAGATACAAGATCTACTTATGGCTGATTATAGTGAGTTGCATAATCAAGCTATGGTCTGCTGGATTGAACAGTGTAATAAATGTATGGTTGTCTACAGTGCATTGTATGACTAAACCTATTGCCAATTGCAGTGGCCTTCATGATCAACTTAGGTCAACTGCAGTGAGATACATGATTACCTTACAACAAAACTTCAGTGAGCTGCATGTCCAAATCATGGCCAACTACAATGAGCTACAAAATCTACCTATTGCTAATTACAATGAGTTGCATTATCAAGCTATGGCCTGCTGAATTAAGGAGTGTAATCGATATATGTCTAACTACAGCGAGATGCAATAACATATGGTGAACTGCAGTCAGTTACTTGATTAACGTATGACCAACTGCAATGAGATACATGAACAATATGACTAAATACAGTGAGCTGCATTATTGAACCTGTGGCCAGCTGCAGTGATCTGCATTATCATTCTATGGTCAAACGCGGCGAGGTGCATGGCCAACTGCAATGAGATTGAAAAGGTACCTGTGGCCATCTGCAGCAGACTGTGTGATCAGTATGGCTAATTACAGTGAGAAGCATGATCAAACCTATGGCTAACTGCAATGAGATTGAAAATCTACCTATGGCCATCTGCAGCGGGCTGTGTGATCAGTATGGCTAACTATAGTGAGAAGCATGATCAAACCTATGGCTAACTGTAGTGAGTTGCATGATCAACTATGGCCTGCTGTAGTTAGCAGTGTGATGGATGTATGGCTAACTACAGTCAGATACATGATCTACATATGGCCAATTGCAGTGAGCGGTGAGATCAGTGGTTTATTGCAGTGAGCTGTCTGATCAATGTATAAGTGACTACAGTGAGCTGCATGATCAAACCTTTGTTCAACTGAAGTGATCTGTGTGATCAGCCTATTGCTAGCTATAGTGAGCTGCATGATCAGGCTATTGCCTATCATAGAGAACAATGTGATTAATGTATGGCTGTCTATAGTGAATTGTATGACTAAACCTATTGCCAACTGCAGCTGCTTGATACCGCCAGGTAGCTACAGTGAGTTGTTGTGATCATTGTATGGATAACTACAGTGAACTGCAAGATTGGCCTATGGCCAACTGCTGTGAGCTACACAGTCATCTTATGGCTACTTAAAATTAGCTTCTTGGCCTGTTCCTTTTCTTCTGAGACTAATTCAGCAAAAGCCAAATGAGGACAGGTGAACAAAAATTTTACCTAAATCAAAGTGTCTGACTCCCTTAGTCAGGAATAGCAATACATCACCTGCTTATCCTCATTCCTAGAACTTGTGCCCCACATTTGAACATTCCATTGAGTCAGGTATTGCAATGAAAGCAGCATGTAATGCTTTTCCATTCATCATGGATAAGCAGCAGAATGTTTTCCTGCAATCATGGACATCCCTTAATTATTTCTGAGTCAGCAGTACCCCACTTAATTCAAATATATACCGCCTGACCTTCTTTGGCATTCATCAGACCTATCATTGCATACAATACCCTTTAGCATGTACCTAACCAGGCATATCCAACAATTGGAATGTGCACAGGGGGTCCTCAGCAAAAAAATACAGGTTTTAAGTAAAATGTCCTTTGCAGACTGCCTCAAGGCCATATCCCTGTATTCTGTCTCCTACAGGCTTTTGAGGGAAGATCTATGCTGGGCATACAGGGCATTGTCAGACCCCATTCTGATAGACCTCTTGCATATACACAAAATAAACAGCACCAGAATTAACTGTTATAAAGACTTAAACCTTGCCTGTGATGTAAATAAGTCCTGCTGGAGAGATACGTATGTATGCAGGAGACTATCACTTCTATGAAACTAGCTCCCCATCCATGAACAGAGTTCATCCCTAACCCAGTTCAAGTGCAACTTGGAGAATTGGTTGGGAAACTGGAAATTCATCCGTGGCTTGGCACCTCTATCTCTAATGGACACAGGTAACCTGTAAATGGTTCATTTTCCAGGCCCATGCTTACTTTTATCAAGGGTATCAGAACTTGTCAGAGATTTGGCATGCATGGCTAGGCTTAAAAAGGCCCTTGTGGTTGTTAGCCAAGCAGACACTTATGAACCAATGAATCTGACTGAATACCTCCTAATGTGGCCCCTAGTACTACCTCTAGTGTTCACTAAATTCTCTACTATAACAGTTTCATAGAGATGACATTCTCCAATCTGTTTTGAGGATTGTTACATAGGAACTCCATAAATTACCAAATATGGGAGAGGTTTCTGCCCTATTTGCTAACATAATTGAGCAGCTTAATGCTTTATGCAGCTATAATTAACTGCAAAACTCATACATCCTGAAACTCCAAGTTATCTGCAGGTAGTGAGAAGAGACCAAGTAACTGTCCTCCCATAAAACATGCTGCAGGCCATTTAGCATTTTTTTCCATCTTTAGCTACATCTTCAACAATACTAAGACCCACCCAACTTGTATAGCTCAGTGATTCCAGAAAGGGTGTGCTTGCACAGCCCATACTGACTCCACTCCATTTACCTTAGCTGGCTTGGCCAGTGAAGTCTGAGACACATGCAAGGTATATCCATTTCCTTATGTTTTAGGAGAAAGCTAAGTATCAAAAACAATGTCAATCTCTTATTTCTATAATGTCATATTCTAACAGCAAAACATACAAATTACCCAAAATTCAATGTCTCCCTCCTGGATCCGATGTGAATTTCCATATAGTCTTTGCTTATATGAGTATTATATGAGTACTTTGTCACCTATTTGTTCCAATTTATTGTATTTCCTTTCCATTTTTTTAAGTTTATAGCTAAAATGATCACACAACGCTTTCTTGCTTTTTCATACAACCTTGTGGATAGTCCTGTCTGTAACCATCCATATCCCAGCAGCCAGAAGGCACTGTTATCTAGATGTGGCAGACTGTCCTGTTTCCCATGAAACAGTATGGTCCACCCTGAACAAATAGAGGTGATTGTAGGATATACTGAAATCATGCGGAAATAATCTGAGTTGTAATGATTGTACGAGCTCATCTCTAACACTCAACTTTCTTCTTCTTCTTTGAAATAACCTGTCTAGTGAAAATGACTAAATATGCATTGTCTTATACAGTGTAACTGTTGCTGCAGCTGAAGACTCATTTCTTTTATGTTCAGCAATAACCTTGCCAAGTCTGGTCCACCATCCTGACTGTTATAAATCCTCAATATCAATTTTTCACTAGATGTGGAAGTATTCTTTCAATCCTGTGTGCTAACATTTTAGCATAAA
Source organism: Protopterus annectens (assembly GCF_019279795.1). NCBI lineage: Eukaryota > Metazoa > Chordata > Ceratodontiformes > Protopteridae > Protopterus > Protopterus annectens. The sequence continues at coordinate 495,349,083 of NC_056751.1, forward strand.
TGTTATTGTCTATAATGGGTAGGGAGTACTGAATGACATATGCTTGGGTCCAAAGCAACTTTCCCCTGGCTTGGGCTATAAGATTATGTGCAGATATGGCAGAAGATGGAAACATGATAGTCCCTTCTGCTTCCTAAAAGTGCTGCTGCAATATTCATGCTAGCTCCTTTTTGAAATTATTATAAAATCCAGTAGATAATTCATCAGTGCCTGGAACTTTCACCAATTTAAATAAGCCTATTGCCAAGAAAATTTCTGCCAATGATATTGACATCCACCAGTCCCACTAGAAAACTTCATCTTGTTCTTATTGTCTCGTCCTTTTGTTATACATCTAGTAAACAGCAGTTCATTGATTTCAAAAGGGTTATATAGTAATCCGTTGACTTCTTTTATGTGTGCATGAATTACAAGTGTTTAATTACTTCTATTCTATGTGCTAATGCTTCATTTGACTGGATTCCTTTAGCCAGGCAAGAAAATACCCTACCTTTCCCATTTGTCATGTAACCATGCACATTGTCTTTACCTACCAAAGTTTTGTGATATTACATAAACGAGAAATACTCATGCTCATTCTCTCGCTTTCTTCTAGATCTACAGGATTTTTAAAAATGCTTTGTTCTAAAAAACTTACTTCGTTATAAGACAAATATAAAAGTGATTCTCTGTCAAATTTTAAAAAAAGAAAAATGACTAACAGTATAGCATAAAATATATGCTGAACAATTGCAAGCAGCACATACTTTGTATATATCATGCACATTTATGACAGTTGTTTTTAGTTATATGTGTTAACATTTATTAATTTTAGTTAAGATATTATGGGTTAGATAGTGGATAGCATGCTATTTGGTATATATGCCAAACACAAATAAACAACAGAATATCCTAATGAAAGCATAAGAGCCAAAGTACATACTAATTGACCAATCCAAAATGGTGGAGCTATTCTGGAAGCTATAAAGCAATAATGTACAATCAAGGTAGGCTTTTGGCTTCTGCAACAAAACCCTTTCGATGACAAGCATAATTACACTTAGGGGAATAAAAAAAATGTTATGGGTTGCTGCTGCTATCAGTATGTTGCATGTGCTATTATTTTGCTGTATGTGCAACACACTTTAATTTAGGGTGTGGCTGCTACTGCCAGACCTTGTACAGGAAGAAGGATGTTTAGACCCCAATTGACTTATCACGGACTGCATGACACCAGCAATTGTTTAGAGATACAAAGTGGACAGGGGAAAAAACTGAAGGAAATATGTAACCTCTGCCATCCCCACCTCAGGCCCCAGGGAAATCATGGAAAACCCATCCTAATGGAAACAAAGGTATGTTTATCATTATGTATAGTAACTACTTGTTCTTTCCAGATGCCCACAGGAGATTTATTAGGGATGTAACAGACATCAGTCTCTAGAAGGGAGCATATATGTTTCCCATGAACCCCAAAGGAGAGAACAAGAGCCATGTAGGAATTCTATCCCCCTCCAAAGTGTTTGGTGCCATAGATTGCACACACATAGAAATAAGACCCCTACCTGGGGAACAGGAAAGGAAGAACATCAACAGAAATGGTTTCCACTCTATAAACTGCCAGTTGTCTTTAACACAGAGTGGATCATCTAAAATGTCTGTGCAGGTAACACAGGTAGTTTTCATGACTCACACATATGGCACATTTGTGAGCTGTACACCAGGTTTGGTAGGGAAGACATTCCTCAAGGACATCTAATGGGGGGTGCAGTTTATTCACCACAGCCTTGGCTCATGACAAACATGAGAAATCCCAATGAGCAAGGATACACTGAGGCCCATGCTCATACTAGGAATATTGTAGAATGTGTGTTTGCATTGTTGAAATCAAAGTTCCCTTGTCTAAACTCATCAGGAACTGCACTGCAGTATGACCCAGGCACCTCTGCCAAATACGTACAGTCTGTACCATGTTGCACAATATAATACTCAAGAAACAACTTCAAAAAGGACAGCAATGGGCTGGACCACAGTTTCATGACCACAGTCAAGACCAGCAGCAGCAGGTATAGATAAGGGGTCTGAGGGAGGACCACAAGATGCAGATGGTGCTGGCAAACAGACGAGGGCACAGTATGCCCTGGCTTGGCTAAGAGGCAAAGGATAACATGCACATTCACTACTTAGCTCAAAGCCTAAGATCCCACCTTCATACAAATAGGAAAACTGATGCCTTTCAAACAGCACAACTGTTATTTAACCATGTAATGGCTGTGTTCTGATAGCATCAGACAGAGACATATTTTTTGCGATATTCACTTACATATTATAAATAATACTATGAATCAAGCATTTCAATTGACCATCATCTATAAAACATGGAAGAGATCAATTATACCCTAATTTGTACAACTATACACAGAAACAAAACTGCAGTATATATGTACTGTAATAACAATACTAACTGAGATACGATGAGGGTCAACAATTATATAAGCAATCATTAACAAATGACTATGAGCAAGAAATTAACAACTTTTCTTCTTCAATACATATTGATAAATACAAGCTTGTGAACAAGCAAGCATTAGCTATCCACTGTGTGCATCAGACATATATGCAACCCTAATTCACAAAGACATGTGCAAAGGACAAGGCACAGTCATCAGTTACACAAGGTGGGGTGGGGGGCTGGGGGTGGGGGTAGGAGGTCAAGGTTGACACCAAAGAAGTGAGTCTGTGCAAGTAAGAAACACATGTATCTCTCAGAGTATACAGTGTTCAGGGCCAGTAACAACAGATGTTTAGCACTCAACAGTACTGTTTAGATAGTTTGCAAGTGTATGAAGTGGTGTAAGCAAGTGATTTTTTCTGTGTATGTGTGTGTATCTGCATGAATACAATCAAGCACTGTGGTAGCACTACCTCCTGGCATCTTGAGCAGGTGTGAGTAGGACATGATAGACAAGTCAATTCAGCATAATTGTCTATGAGAACCACCTCTGCCAGGAGTTGTATTGCTGCTTCCATGGCCCTGGCTAGAAGTTTGGATACCACCTGAACATGAACAATGTCTGCTAGATGAGCTCTCCTCATGACCATGTCCAAGACCAAAACCTCATGGTTTACCCTGTCTGGGTGTGGACAATACAATCACTGATGGAGCAGTGGATGTAATGTCACTACAGGAACTGGATCTTGTGTGGTAACATCTGCTAACACCAGAAGATGTAGCTGCTATATGGCCAAATGGCTGTCCATCCTCCCCCAACAGGTGTTCCATCACCGACACTGCCAGATCCAGTATGTCATTCATCTTGTCTAAGGAGTTTCCCACTCATTTTAGGGAGTCATTCACTTCAGAATGCACAACATTTAGTAGTTAAACAATCTCTTGTGAGGCCCTGGCAAAAAGTGCCTATGCCTCTACTATGGCTCTACACATACATCTAGTGGCACCTATTGACACACCAGCATCTGGACAGCAGACCTCCTCCAAGACCCCAGTGGCATCATATCCTCACATTGGCTACCAGGAGAAGCAAGTGGCTCTGCACCTGATGTAACCACAATAGACTGATCAACTGTGTCAACCTCAACCTGCCCTACATCAAAGATCTCTGCATCGTAGGCATGTTTAGGTATACTGACTGTGTCCAAACTATGGGCAGGGGATATGGAAGCCACAAACTCAGTGTCAGACCTATCCTCTGCACCTGCAGACTCTGCCTTTTCACTGACACCATCATCATCAGAAGCTACTGATACTTCTACAGTATCACTATTAGGATCGCTTATGATAATAAGCAATAAACCAACAAACAGAAAAAGGGACAATAACATGGATTACATATTTTCATTATATGAAAGGAGTGTTAAGCTTTAACAGATGTTAAAGTAACACAAACTTTACTTTCATATAGACCTGAATCTACCTTATATACTATAGTAACAATAACCAAAAAAGTGCTTACCATGTGCTGGTGGACTGGAAGCCTGCAATCCAGAAATGCCTGTATTTGAAGAATAGTAAGGAGAGAAATGTACTGAGTATCACAATGCAAATGAAAAAAGTAAAAGTGAACAATCTCCTTCAAAGGTACATATTACAAATGTTCTCATACAAACGTGTATTGAACAGTTGGATTTTTCATCCCCACCCCCAAAACAACCTCCACTATTTTTCTATGACTGTAGACTGATCCACAGTTATTACTGTGTGAGTCTCTCTCTCCCTCTCTCTCTCTCTCTCATATATATATATATATATATATATATATATATATATATATATATATATATATATATAGGTTTACTAAACTGGTCACCATGTCAAAACAAAATTTTGAATCCGTAATGTCGAACAAGCATTCATCTTGAAGCTGAATACATCGACACCTGTAGTTTGATGTATTTGACATAGCAGGAGATTATGTCAGTCACCCAAGCTATACAGTGTAATGTACCATTACGCTCTACAGTCAACGGGATGCAAATTGTACTATTTTGCAGGGAGCAAGCCACCTTGAACCCCCTGCAAATTATATATACCAACTACAGTGAGAAATGGGCTAATTCCCTGTTCCTCACTGAACCGTAATCTCCACTCACAATTCCAAACTCAGATAAATTACACTACCCATTCAGTGTTGTGTATTCAATGTATTCTGGTTAACACTGTGCCCCTTGGAAAAGTGCCATTCAGACACATGCCATTTGAGCACAGGCACTTTGCAATCTCAATAGTAAACCATATATACACACATATATATGAAAATATATATGGAACATATTAGACATCTAAGATATGCACATAGAAAGATATAACAATGACATGTCCATTTTGCATACCTGGAAGGTCTGCTTCTGACACTTTGGGTGTGTCATCCATATCTGCACCAGTGTCAAAGATTATGGTGGAACCCTCTGTCGAGCTGCCTAGATTTCTGACAGTGGACAGGAACTCTTCTGATTTAGTTAGTAGTGGTCTGATAGCAGGACCACACTCCTTATCCACCTGTTCCTGAGTAATTGCAACCACTGTACAGTGGGCAGATGTTATCAAGTCACTTCTTCAGTGTTGTATCAGGGAATATGTTCCCCAATGCCATATGAAAGTATTAATATCATCAACCACCTGCTGCCATATCCTATCTTGGGCAGATTGGTCACCTTTACTTCTCCTTAACAGAAAAGCTCCATGGCAACATAAGACCTGGATAATGTCCTAATTTTCTGGATCACTATATGGTGGCGTGCAGGACACAAATTTCTTCTTGGTTACTATATCACTGTATGAGATGAAACAGTGAAACAGAAAAAAAACACATATTTACATATATAATAAAAAGATAGGATGTCTGTGAGCTCAGTTATGTATGACTCCATACATCCAACATGCACACAAACAATTTAAAAGTTAATTGCCCCCTATGCCTTCACACAAGTTAGGACACCCCCACCAAATATTTTTTTTCAAAATCAAATATCAACACCAGTCTGTAACACTTCTGTAATGGGACAGAAGTGTAAGATAAAACTATGACTGCCATCTCCACTGCTGTGGAAGTCAGTCAGGTAGAAATCCACAAACAGAACACATTTTCTTTTTCTGCTGACACTGGTAAAGTGCCAGACATTCTTACAAAGTTAGAATACACTCATCTGAATAAACGTGCAAACAGTAAATTAAATACTAACTAAAGACAATGGGTCATGCAACATTCCATAGCATACCCTTTGTAATGCAGGCATAGCTATGCCAAAAGACAGGGATTATAAAAAAAATTAAATAAAAAAATGCTTTTCATGGGTCGGTGCAATTGACCTTTTAATATTAAAATAAAAGCATTATGTATGAAATAGCAACATACCTTGATGATATAGCAGTGTAGAAAATAATTATCCAAAAGATTTGTTTTTAGTAGTCTTGAGATCTCTGGATCAAAACAGTCTCCCAGTATGATACAAGAACATTAGCTAAATAATTACCTTTACATATACATTGTCAATCCTGTGATCAGGTGTCAAATCGTTAGCATTCCTAAATATTACAAGCTGCACTAAGTTTTGGGAATGTAAACATGATGTAATGACTTACACAATTACATGCACACATGCTAGCAATGCAAAGAAGAGCAGTGAAAAGTGTCCCCATTTAATGTCTGTGATTACTTTGATTGTAGGTACAATCAGCTTTCACAGCTCCCCTCCTTGATGTATACCTGCTGAGTGTGTGTCAAACAGAAGAGACTTACCAAAAAGTTTGAAATACACTGAGTGATTTAGGAGAGCAGCAGTCCTAACATTCAAAAGCTGGCTTTGATGAACACAGTTACTACCCCTTAGTAAGAAATGTTTTTCATATTCAAGGGAATACTTTAAGCATCAGTAAAGATAACATATGGCAATAAAACCGAGATACAATTTAAATTAAGAAGGCATTGTTAAGGGAATAAGGCATCATACAGAATGAAAGGGATAATGCCTACAGTGCTTGCAGTCATTGTTTAATATTGTATGAGTACATTGATATCCAAACTCTTTGCAATATCTCAATCACTCAGACATTTACTGTTAAATGTGAAAGCAGAACTTTCATAACTTGATTTTGTTGCACTTTCAATGTGGCTTGAGAAAATGTCACATTATCATTACATCTAAATTCTTTTCTCCTTGATATGTTTATATTTATCTATATCTACATATCTATATTTATATCTTTATCTATGTATATATCTTTGTAATCCTTTTTCTGTGGCAGCTATGGAAAATGCTCTTACATGATTGTTCTCAGTACCCTTGTTTGAGGGGTGAAATCAGTACTGCTCCTTTTTTACAAGATAACAAAGTTGCTTAAACATGTGATATGTACATTTAAGTATTCGCTCTACCTTTTTTTGTAGTATTATTTACTTGCCATTTGGTATTAGGCTGTTTTGATAGCCAGTGGTCAATAGCATTGAAATACATTTCACTGCCCATGGTGAAAACTGACAAATTTTATTTGGATTGGTACAAAAAGTGCAATGAGGATTGGGATTATTGCACTTTCCTCAGCAGTCAGAGCTGTACTACATAAAGGAATTCATGTTGGCTCTATGTCCTAGCTTTATGGCATAATGTGAAAAGGTGTTTAACGTAGGGGAAATAGTACATGTGATGTAGGGTTCAAAACCTGTTCCCAGATCATTTTGTTGTTTTTATTGTTGTTGCTATTTATATTAAATCTTCACCCTCATTTTGTTGTATGAATGTGTTGATGTGAGAATTCAAATAAGGTCAGTATTGACTAAAATTGACAAACTGATAAGTCATTTGAAACTATTAAATATTAATTGTGACTGCTGTGTGAACAAAGAAAGCATTTCTGCTGTTACCTGTGCCCTTCTCCATTCTCATGGCATTACTAAAGTCCTCATATGTAACATATATTCATGATAGTATTCATGTGGCAATGAGATGGCTTAATGTATCACTGTAGTGCAGTTCTAGCTCTGGTCATTATTTTGTATACAGTGTGAATCATTTCAGATGTCTTCAGGTTATTCCCTAAAAACTGTTTGTCTCTGATAAAATACTGCCATTAAGAATTCCATTGTTGATCTCTGGAACCTGTGCCAGTAGGCTGAGCATCACACATGGCAAAACTCAGTGCCATGTTTCACACCTCTAAGGCTATGTTATGTAAGAAGTGCAATGTATTTACCAAGGAAGCCATCTGCTTTCAGTTGTGCAAATGCAGTTGGAAAGGCTGTGTGTCTTTGCATAATATCAATAACACACACAATCTGACTTGGGTGCTTATTCAGATATATATTGTTAGCCTGACTTTTGCAAACATGGTTGGTGATGGAGAGAAAACTACTAAATTCAAAGCACAAAGGTGGGGTTTTGAGGAGTTCAGGATATTTGTGGCACTCCTTGTGAAGTGCTGCAGCTGTAGGCTGCTGCAGGTGGATATAGTAGGTCTCAGTATAAGGCTGAGGCTTGGAGTAGCCTAACCAAGCCCATCTCCAATGCAACAGGTATTCCACACACTGAGGAGCAATGCCTTCAACACTACAGTGACCTTAAGAAGCTCAAGCAGGAGATTCATTGGCTACTGGATGTATTAAAGTAGGAGTTCCTATGTGGCAGATTGAGATAATTACCATGTTTGTACCCTGATGTTTTTGCATATTGTCATGGGCTAGAATATAGCTGTAGGTGAGTCTATTAATTCATGACATTTCATCATACTATCAGATATTTAACTGGAAATGTCTGTATTTCTCTCCATATAAAGCAATTCCTTAACATAATATTGGAATAATGCACTAAGATATCATTTTCAAAAACTTTGCAGCCCCAAGTAGACTTATTAAGCCAATATTTTCTTGGTTAGATAATCATGTTAATTTTACTCTCCTAACCCTTATTTGTAATTATAGAAATTACTGTATTGTATAGATCATGGCTGATTAATGAGGATTTCATCGTCATAAACACCCCTTTTCCCCCCATTTTTCTACATGGAGTAGGGGTATCATGTTAATTGTCACCATCTCTCATGAGTCAATGCCACACTCCTGCCTTCTTCAACACTCATGCCTGATTGTTGACATCTTCTCTCAAAACAATCCATCCACCTCTTTGCTGGATACTCTTATTTCCTCTTACCTTCTTTTGTCTGTCCCAAATCTTCTTCAGTAGATTGTCTTCTGCTTTTCTGCACATGTGCTTAAATCATAGTAATCTGTTCTCTTTGATATTTTCTACAGTTGGAGCTACTTCAGCTTCTGCTCTTATGTCCTCATTTCTTTTTATGTCCCACAGTGTGCATCCAAAACCCATTTTAGGCATTTCATTTCCATCAACTCTAGTCTACTCATCTGCTCTGCCTTTACTGCTCAGATTTCTGTACCATACAGTAGTACTGGTCACACTACTGTTTTATACACCTTACTTTTCAGCTCCTTTGGCAATTGTCTGTCATACATTATACCTGACACTCTATGCTAGTTGGCTGCAACCCCTCTGATTCTAGCTTTGCCCTCTTCATTTAGACTTCCCTTCTCATAAACCACCCCTCCCAGGTACTTGAAGCTATTAACCTGTTCCACTGTCTTCCATTCTATCTCTTTTCATTTCCTCAATTTGCTGCCATTACCACTATCTCATCTGTACTTAGTTTCATCCAATTTGCCTTTAGTTTTGCATTCCATTCCCCTATCCTTTGTTGAAGTTCTTGCTCAGAATCTGCCTGTAATGCCACATCATCTGCATACTGCAACTTTGTTGAGTTGTCCCCTCCACCCTGTTTTCTAATGTAATCCATCACCAGTATGAACAGCAATGGATTTAGAAATGAACCTTGGTACACTCCCACTCTCACTGGGAACCCCTCTCTGAGACTGAATACTGTTTGTACTTGAATCGTTTAGTCCTTGTGCATAGCCTGCACTAATTCTACCAATGTTTCTGGGATTTTGAACCATAACAGTAATGACCAAATCAGCTTTCTTGGGACCTTGTCATATGTTTTCTCCAAGTCTAGGAATTCCCAGTTGAACTCTTTCCTTATCTGTAGCATCTTATCAACTATCTGTCGCACTTCAAATATTAGGTTAGTCGTGCTTCATCCTGATCTGAATCTGAATTGCTCATCTCCCAGCTTACTTTCTACTACTCTGTGTATTCATTCATCAGTTACCCTCTCCAAAACGTTCATGTAATGTGACAGGAGTTTTGATGCCTCTGTACTGCACACAATTGTGGATGTCCCCTTTGTTCTTGTACAATGGCACAAGTATACTTATTCTCCAGTCATCTGGGATATGCCTTTCTCTCCACACTGCTATGAGTATCCTCTGGAGCCATTTATCCCCTATCTCACTCAACATCTTTATCATATCTCCTTTGATCTCATCTGAACCTGCTGCTTTCCATGACTTCATTTTCCTAAGTGCTATTCGTACTTCTTGTATGGGTGGGCTCCTCTTCTTCTCTCATTGTAGGCTGTGTCTGTGGCAATACAACTTCTGTGGGGTTTTCTTCATTCAGAAGCTGCCGGAAGTACTCCTTCCATCTGCCTTTGATGTCCTGTGGACTGGTGAGCAGGTTGTTGCTGGCATCCCTTATGAAGGGTGTCTGACTCTTCTTTATCTTTCTTTCTTTGTCTTTGTAATCTGATACAGTTTCTTTGTGCCACCTACTGAGTCACTTTCTAAAACCTGGTAGAGTGCCTCTGATGCTCTGATCTTTGCTATTGCAACTCCTTTCTTAGTTTATTTGCTAGCCAACCAGTATTCCTTCCTAGCCTGGTCTGTCTTCTCTATATCCCACTTTTTCCTGCACTCTTTGTTTCTTTTGGTGACTTCCTGGATTTCTGCATTACATAACCAGCTTTCCTTATGTACCTTATTTCCATACCTGGCTTGGCCACATATCTGTTCTGTAGTCCTAACACATGCTGTTTTCAGGCGCTGCCATTCTTCTTCAACTCCACCAATTTCCTTCTTTACTCTGGGTGCAGTCAACTTCCTGGTATTCATCTTGGTCTCTGTTGACCTTGGAGCTTTGTCTGACTATGGCATGCAGCAGATTGTGGCAACCAGTCATTTATGCTGTGGACTGATTGCTTCAGTGAGGATGACTTTGAAGTCACCAAGTATACCTTTCTGCCCTTTCATTACTAGGAGGAAGTTCACCTGAGTTGCATGTTGGTCACTCTTGTATGTGATCTTGTTACAGTCTCTCTTTCTGAACCATGTGTTGGCTACTATCAAGCCATTTGTCAGATAGAAGTCTAGAATGGCCTCTCCTTCTTTATGATTTAATAAGTAAGACTAAAGCATCATACAGATGCTCCTACATGTCCCATAAAACATATTGTTGCTATTTCTATTTGCATGTGTCTGTATCTCTCTCTGTTCACCCCTTCTGCTTCAGTAAGTTGCCACTGTGCTTCAACTGTTATTTTTATGTTGTAAAGGAGAAATTCCTTTGTACTGTGATGAGCTTATGCTCGTGTGTAGAAAGATTTTAGAATAATTTCAAAGATTCTAATCTAGCCATTAGCCAGGTGTTCCTGTTTCTGATATACTAATTAATGTGTACCTCTTGGCTATGTATTGTTATGATCCATCATTAACCTTCTTTTGTCATAATCTACTTTGTCCTTTCCTCCATGTCACATTGCCAATGTATCTTCTGTATCTTCAATCTTCCAACTCTGAATTTGTGCAATGTCTGACCCCATGCAACAACTGCAACTAAGGCTAAATGAAAGAACACAGCTTATGGCAATAACTTGTGATTTTACTGTCTTTGTCCACATTATTCTGTTGGCCTATGTGCATTCTATATTAAGCTATGTTTTGTCAGTGTAATGTACTTTTCAACAAGCTGAAGAGATGTGTGCACGGATTACAGTGGTCAAAGGTTAATGAATATGAATGCATACATTGATGATTGCTGAAATCTGCTGTCATATAGTACCTTATGACTTCATGATGTGCTTAAATAATACTCCTGTATACTTCTCTTCTTGGCATACTGTAAATGTTCAAATACAGATGGATGAAAAAATGTTTCAGGATGTATTGTGACTCCTGTGGATGTAAATGTTGGCTACACCTTTTCTTAACACACCATTATCCTGCTGCTGTATCACTATGCCTGCTAACTATTTGTGAAGCCTCTCTTGTATAGACCTTTGCATGAATGTTGGCATAGAGCAAGCAGACTGCTGCTTACTCCATTGTAAGTGCATAACTTCATGATATTATTATTCATGCAGTAACACTTTGCCATCAGCAGTGCAATTCAGCTTGGCGGTGCTGTACTCAGAGTTTTAGGCTGCACAATGTTTGCATGTCTCTGTTACTTTTCTCAACAGCCGATCTTGATTTCAGAATGATGTTGAGTGACTTAATCAAGTCATTTAATGTATGTATTCTATACAGTGTTTACAATTGCAACTGCATTACAAGTTTGATTAACCTATTCTCACATAATCTTTCACTGTTATTCTGCAGTGCACTTCACTGTGTTTGTCTTCATAATGCACATAGTGCAAGTATGAGACAATACAAGGGCACAATCATCCCAACATGAAGTCATAGGAAAGTTTGATAATTCACTGGTGTTTAACAGTCAATGTGTATGTCAACCCACTATGTGGAATGTGCCATGTCCCTCACAGTAACACAATGTACATTAAGGACAGTATCTACATTTCAGTAGAGGTACATCAGGGACAGTATCTACATTTCATTAGAGAAGTATGTCATTACATGTGACAATCATAGTGATGTTTCATTGTCCAATGGACATGTGCATTTGTTGCACAACCTGTGAAGTACAGGACCATCTGTTCCAAACAGTCATTTAAAAAAGTGTCAAATGTCCTATTTAATATATTGTTGATGTCAGACTTCTCCTGTGATACTTGTGACTAACACAGTGCTCTCTAGATTGTGTAACTAGATAGGGAGGGTGTTTGATACCTAACATGGAAGACGTGTGTGTGTGTGTGTGTGTGTGTGTGTGTGTGTGTGTGTGTGTGTGTGTGTGTGTGTGTGTGTGTGTGTGTGTGTGAGACAGAGAAGAGCAGATCATGTGTAACATCTGATGTTGTATCCACTTCCACTGAAAAAAATAGAATTGACTGTTCACACTGCTTCCTTATTCCTCTGTTGACTATTCTTAAGAGTCAGACTTTTTGTCTGGCACTTGTGACTAATACGGTGCTCAACAAGATAGGTACAATAATTCATGATCAAAATGGGAAGTGTGTGTGTGTGTGTGTGTGTGTGTGTGTGTGTGTGTGTGTGTGTGTGTGTGTGTGTGTGTGTGTGTGTGTAATGCTTGTTGCTTTACCCATTTCCCCTAAAGACTTTGCATTTGAATGTGCACAGAGCTCCCTTTTCACACTTTTTTATAGGTTCATAGGTTCATAGGTTCATACTAGGCTATCTGCCCGAGGGCATTTATAAGCCTAGCCCATAGTTCTGTGGCTTACGCCACCCCTTTAGTTTGGAGAAACTATGCCCATTATTTTACTGTGCCTCTGTCGAGCAGTGACACTGAGGTAACCCCTGGGGTGTATCTGCGGTCTCCCATCCATTGGTCAAGATTCCTCTTGAACAAGGCCAGCGAGGTGCTCTGCCTTACATAAACCGGGATTTTGTTCCATAGCATAGGGAGTCTTTGGGTGATGAATCTATCCCTCCAGCACGTCCTATTAATAACCATGTCGAGGTTTAAGTCTCCGCCTTGTGACTCTGAGGGATCTAGATTTTTGAGATGAAGCATGTTCATCAAATCTGGGTTTGACATGGCCTTGTATGTCAGGCATAGGTCACCTCTGAGCAAGCGGTAAGCAACTGAATATAGCTGGAGTTCTTTCAGTCGGGCAGCATAAGACAGATTTTTGAGACCCTTTATCCTTTTGGTGAGGAACTTTTGTGGCCTCTCCAGCTGCTGCAAGTGTCGGGTCAGATACATTCCGAATGGGGCATTGTACTCGATCATTGGTCTGATGAGTGATGAGTATAGGGAGACTATGTTGATCTAGATGTGAATCCCTTCATGATAAGGTGGGCAATGTAGAAGGTCTTCCTAACTACTTTAGCAATATGAGTGTCTAATGAAAGGCTACTGTCAACCTGGGTTCCCAGGTCCCTGATAACTTCTTCTGTGATCAGGGATTGCCACCTATATGGTAGCTAGGGTAACCTTATTTTTCCCGAAGGGTATGACTATGCATTTCTTGGCATTTAACTTTAGGCCATGGCTCTGGCACCAGTTATCCGTTTCTGTGAGACCCTTCTGAAGGATATCTGTGTCGGATGTGTTTTCAAATACGGCGCCCAGTTTGCAGTCATCTGCAAACTTTGTCAGCCATAACCCTCCTGTGTTTGCTTGTACTTCAGAAAAGTAGATGCCAAACAAGAGTGGGACCAGGACTGAGCCCTGTGGGACACCACTTGTGACAGGCTTTGAGTCTGACATGGCGCCAGCAACTCTGACCCTGTGCATTCTGTCACTCAGCCAGTTTGCAACCCATCTTGTAATGTATGGGTTTACATTTAAGTTGATGAGTTTTTCAATGATACCCGAGTGGGGTATTGTATCGAAAGCCTTCGCCAGGTCTAGGTAGGCTGTATGGACTGCCTTACCCTCGTCAATGGCCTTGGTGACTGTTTCGAAAAGGTCAACCAAGTTTAAAAGGCATGATCTGCCTTTGACAAAGCCAAACTGTGTTGGATCCAAGGTCTGCAAATTCCCTATGTCTTTATTTATGAGATCCATTATGATCCTCTCCATGGCTTTGCAGATAAGGCTTGTCAAGCTAATGGGACGGTAATTTCCAGGGTCGGTGGAGGCACCGCCTTTGTGGAGTGGGACCACAGTCGCTGTGCACCACTCCTGGGCAATGATCCAGAGGTGAGACTAAGATTAAACAGCTGTCCTAACTGTGGGTTTAATTCCTCATTGAGTTCATGGAGCACACAGCCGGGACACCATCAGGTCCCATGGATGCTGTGTTCTTTGCCTTGAGAGAGCAGTTCTCACCTGGGCGTTAGAGATGCTTCGGGGGCTACAATCATGTGGGATAGATATCTCTCCTCTGGGGATGAGTTTGCACTGAAACTGTCAGCCAGTATGTTGGCAATGTCTGTAGGATCAGTAATCTTCACATCATTTTGAACTAATTCTGAGCATATCTGGGAGTTTCCTCCTAGGTTTCTGACATAGCTAAAGAATGCCTTATGGTTGTCTTTGAGTCCTTAGCTATTTTTTCTCAAAATTAGCTTTGGACGCTTTTATGAGAGCTCTTAGATTTTTACTTATAGTGATCAGCGGTGTCTTACTTTTAAGGATTTTGCTCTATCTTGTAGTAGCTTTCTCCTTTTGTTGTAGAGTTTGTTTATGGCTGGGGTCCACCAGACTGGACGCTTGCCTTTGGTACAAAGAGTCTTTGTTTTGCTTGGGATTGCGTGATACATGCAGGCCTGCAGGTGCTGGTAGAAGGCATTTGTAAGTGATTCAGCGGTTTGAGTAATGTTTACCGCCGGCTCAGGGGCCTTAAAGGAGACCACACTAGTCTTTAGAAGTGTGAAGTCGGCTTTCGAGAAGTTCTTTACTGTGGTCTTTTTCATTTCGGTGGGGGCAGGATGAGGACCTCCAGCTAGATTAGTTTGTGATCTGATCTCACCAGTGAGGGGTATACTTCCGGCGTTGAACATTGTGCTCCCATGTTCGTGATGATGAGATCAAGTATGTTTTCTCCTCTTGTGGGATGGTGACTAGTTGTTCCATGGCATTTGAGTTTATGAATTCCAGGAACTTTTGGGCTAGAGTGTTTGGGCTTGAGTAGTGTTCCCAGTCTATATTAGGGTAGTTGAAGTCACCTAGTATGATGGTGTTCGAGATACATTTATCCCTCCAGTGTTTTCAGGAAGGCCATATGAGGTTCCTGAGTTTGAGGGTGGCCTGTAACATGCTACAAATTGCAGAGCAGTCTTGCCTATGGTTAATTGCACCTGGATGGTTTCCGATGCATCGCGTTGCCACCAATCTTGAGGTGTGGGTGTCCTTGATGAATATGGATACCCTCCTCCTTTCTTGGTATTGTCCGGGTTTTGGGGCCGGAACGCATGATATGAGGTAAAACCTGATAGTGCTGGGGTGCTCTCAGGAGCCTTGAACCAGGTTTCTGTCACAGCACAGACATCGATGTTCTCCATACTGAGAAGAGCCTCGAGTGCGTGCATCTTGAGGTTGAGACTTCTGGCATTGAGCAGCATTACCCTTAGTTTTTTTTCTTTGTTGTGTTCTAGGGTGGTAGGTTTAGAATTTGAGCCTTGCCTAAAAAAGGCACTATGGGGGTGGCAAGAGCCTTTGCCAAAATCCGGAATCCCAGGGGTGACAACTGCAAGCCGTCCCTTGCAAAGCAGCGTGGCTTGTCCAACATGTCATCCCAGGCAGACAGACATTGGATCCCCTTTGAATGACACCAGAGTTTAAGCCAATTGTTAAAACTGATCATCTTATCTTTGTATTGTGGCATCATTCTTGGTGAAGGTAGGATACTGCTCAAGGTCAGGGTCATACCTGCTTGGGCTACATAATCAGAGAGCTCCTCTATGTCCCTTTTCATGTAGTCCAAGGAGGTACGTCTCAGGTCGTTAACACCAGCGTGGACAATGATTGAATCATACTTGTACCTGCTGTTGAGAGACCTGAGTGCATGCGTTATGTGGCGGATTCTAGCACCTGACAGGCAGCTTACTGTGACCTTCTCCTTACTCAGTCTGGTGAGCGGGACGTCAGTGTGTTTGACTATGGAGTCACCAATGACTGGTGTGTCTGGCATTGTGTTTGGCTTTAAGGGCTGTGACTGCTTGACACTCTGACTGTGTGGTCTATGTGTTGCAGGTGTTGTGTTCTGAGGTGGTAGTTGTTTGGGTGTCTGCTTTGGTGGCCTCTGCTGTTTTGGTAGATTTTTGATCAGAGCCTCAGAGTATGTCTTTGTGTGTTTATGTGTATGATTTGAGGTTGTGATGGTATTATGTGAGACTGGGTCTATAGTGTGTGTGGTTACCTTCTCCTCCTGTCTGGTCCTGCCAGTCCTATGTTGAGAGCTCAGCCTCCAGTTTGGCCGTATAGTTGCATCTCTCGCATGTATTTGTGTTTTGTGGGAGGAGGAGAGGGTTGTCTGGTACATGAGGCAATTGTAACATTGCCTCAATATTCCAGGTTCACCAGCTGAGCAGGAGAGGACATTAGCAACTGATCCCTCGTCATGCTAGAAGGAATTGACAAAAAAACTTAAAAAAGGTTTTGGGGATGTGGGTGATCGAGAACGGGTTTGCTTTTTTGGGG